>NC_135223.1:825000-850000 GCF_052324685.1 Brachyhypopomus gauderio | reverse complement strand
TCTATACTGAAGTGATGTAGAGATCAACACGAGCTGTTCTTCTGGACTGACAGGATGTAGAGATCAGCATGAGGTGTTCCTGTTGTGTAGGAAATCTCACATTCACCATCGCTGCCGCTTTGTGAAAGGCTGTCACGACTGAAATAGAAGCAGCCTGGTCATGCAGCTCGGACACTAACACACACACACACACACACACACACACACACACACACACACACACACACACACACACACACACACACACACACACACACACACACACACACACACATACACACACACACTAACTAACATACACACGCACACACACACTGCTGGACAGGGTTTGTCATGCTTTCTCTATTTGAGTGGGTATAGTCATGAGATATCATAATATTGTACAGCACATTTGTAGTGATGAAGAACAGAATTTTTAATTTGAACATATATGAAGGTGATTGTGGAGGTTCATCATAAACTCCAATACTGGTTAACAGTTCCATTTTCCTGCAGTCCCTGTTGCACAGTTGAACACGTGCTACACACGTTATGCAGAGTATGACCAGAGGGTTTGGGGATTTATTAGCTTCAGACTGGTGTGGGTCCGAGGGGTCATGACACAGAGGTGAACTCCATGGAGAATCCATGCGCTATATTCAGATTCTCATACATGTCACCGGCATGATGATGAACATGTGTGACACCAAAATACATGCAAACCATAAAACATGTAACATGAGAGCCTGTTTTGTGCATAGCTACTCGCCACACACATACATACACACACACACACACACACACACACACACACATACACACACACTCACACCACCTCAGACTTAGAGTGTGTGTCAGCACACCCACAAAGCTTGACCTTCAGACACTGCTGAAATGAGAGAAGGATTTTTCACTACAATGTTTGAAAACAGTAATAGAAATACAGTATATGCACTGTAATGTATACATCAAACATTTTGGAACTGGCCCAGAATACTAAAATAATAAATAATGGTTTTTTTTTTCAAATCTTTAAGCCTGGCAATAAATTTAACTCAATTGCAAAAAACTGAATAAAATAAAAACCTGCAAGTCACTCCACACACACACACACACACACACACACACACACACACACACACACACTTTATTCCTGTAACAAACATTTCACTGTGACCTGTTTGTCCAGTGTTTGTTTGTGAATATAAGCGCATACACAGGTAGGATGACCTGTGTGCAGCTCTCTCTCCCCACGGGGTGAACATGTGCGAGAGAATGTATGTGTGTTCATAAGTGGGCCTGAAGCATCATGGCCACTGTTCTCAGGTCCTGGTGTGTCTTCTCTTCTCCTCCTCCTCTCTTTCACCTTTCACCTCTCCTCTCCTCCCCGACAGGTCCTCTGTGCTTGCTACACATTTAATGGGGATCCGTGTTGTAGTGTGAGGGAGAGTTTTGTGGCTGTTCCTCGAGGGGGGGGGGGGGGGTGAATAACATACTGCTGTATAACATACCAGTGCTTTCACTGCAGAGTACTAGTTCAGTACAATACCTGCTTCACTGTGTTGTCTGTGTGACGCCTGTAGAGTCATTCATCTTCATTCAGATATGCTGTGTTGTTGTGTGGTATTGTGTGGCACTGTGTGGTTCGTTTGTGCGTGTTCCTAGCGGGTTCTGTTTCTCTGTGTGTTTTCCTTCATTAGTGTGTGTAGCTCTGTTGTGTTGATGTGCTGTGCAGCTGTGTTCATTAGTGTGAGTAGCTCTGTTGATGTGATGAGTGACTGTGTTTATTAGTGTGTGTAGCTCTGTTGTGTTGATGTGCTGTGCAGCTGTGTTCATTAGTGTGAGTAGCTCTGTTGATGTTTTGAGCGACTGTGTTCATTAGTGTGTGTAGCTCTGTTGTGTTGATGTGCTGAGCGACTGTGTTCATTAGTGTGTGTAGCTCGTTTGTGTTGATGTGCTGAGCGACTGTGTTTATTAGTATGTGTAGCTTTGTTGTGTTGATGTGCTGTGCACCTGTGTTCATTAGTGTGTGTAGCTCTGTTGTGTTGATGTGCTGTGCGACTGTGTTCATTAGTGTGTGTAGCTCTGTTGATGTTCTGTGCGACTGTGTTCGGAACAGCCTGTGTAACTGGCGTGAACGCTTGCGTGAAACTTGTTGTATAAGCAGCACATAATTAACAAGAACTTGCTGTCTTACGCTGAGCATCAAGGGTCCTCCCTCTGTCACTTCCACTTACATGTGTGCCCAGTACCCCCCAACACACACACCCACACACACACATCTTTCATTACAACTGAATGCTGTCCTAGATTCGTAACTGTAGAATGCTATTTTTTGATGGCACAATAAGTGAGCACATGTACTTTGTGTGTGTGTGTGTGTGTGTATGTGTGTGTGTGTGTGTGTGTGTGTGTGTGTGTGTGTGTATGTGTGTGTGTGTGTGTGTGTGTGAGTGTGTAATTATTAAGTTGCGCTGCGGGTCTGTGCACTACTAGTTGAGGGAGAATTAAATCATAAACAGATTTGATCTGAAGACAAGAAGTAGCAGAATGACAATGTGCTCTCAAACAGTATACTGCAATACTTCTTACACTCAGTCCTATTTATTTATGCATTCGACCAGTTCTGAGAATTGCTCCACATTGACCAATTTTGAGTATTATTCCATTTTTACCCGTTTTAAGTACTGCACATATTGACCAGTTTTGAGTACTGCTTCATATTTGAGTTTTGCTCCATAGTAACCAGTTCTGAATGTTCTATTCTGACCAGTTTTGAGTGCTGTTTCATATGTAACAGGTTTGAGTATCATTTCATATTTTGAATAGTAGCTTTGAGTAGTGGTCTGCACTAATAGTTTTGAGTATTGCTCTGTACTGATATGTTTGAGACGTGCTCTGCACTAATAGTTTTGAGTAGTGCTCTGCATTAATAGGTTTGAGTGGTGCTCTGTACTGATAGTTTTGAGTAGTGCTCTGTACTGATAGGTTTGAGAAGTGCTCTGCCCTAATCGTTTTGAGTAGTGCTCTGCACTAATAGTTTTGAGTAGTGCTCTGTACTGATAGGTTTGAGAAGTGCTCTGCACTAATAGATTTGAGTGGTGCTCTGTACTGATAGTTTTGAGTAGTGCTATGTACTGATAGTTTTGAGTGGTGCTCTGTGCTGATTGTTTTGAGTAGTGGTCTGTACTGATAGTTTTGAGTAGTGCTATGTACTGATAGTTTTGAGTGATGCTCTGTACTGATAGGTTTGAGTAGTCCTCTGTACTGATAGTTTTGAGTGGTGCTCTGATGCTTTTGAGTAGTGCTCTGTACTGATAGTTCTTCATTGCAGGTCTACAATTGTATTTATTTATTGTCTTCTTTATATGTGGCTCAAGTCCTCAAGTCTTGACTGTTTAACTGCAATGTTTCAAAGTTCAAATTCAGTGATTAGGCAAGATCATGACATGATTGTGTGTCCATGTACATAAGGTCACACACATAATGTCTGTAGTGTGTGTGTGTGTGCACGTATACTTAAGGTCAAAGTAATAATGTGTGTGTATGTGTTCATAAGGCACAGTGTGTGTGTGTGCGTGTGTGCGTGTGTGTGTGTGTGTGTGTGCGTGATTTGTTAAATTACAGAATGGCGTTCAGACTGGTAGAACGCTCATTAAGTCTACTTAAGGGATTAGCATTTAATGTGTGTCCATGCCAGAATTCACATTCACAAAGAAAACAAGGGAGTGATTACAGGTTTGGAACAACAGACTCGTGCGCTGCTCATGACGGGGTATTACTCATGATGGGGTATTACTCATGATGGGGTATTGCTCATGATGGGGTATTGCTCATGATGGGGTATTACTCATGATGGGGTATTACTCATGATGGGGTATTGCTCATGATGGGGTATTACTCATGATGGGGTATTACTCATGATGGGGTATTGCTCATGATGGGGTATTACTCATGATGGGGTATTACTCATGATGGGGTATTACTCATGACGGGGTATTACTCATGATGGGGTATTACTCATGATGGGGTATTACTCATGATGGGGTATTACTCATGACGGGGTATTACTCATGACGCGGTATTGCTCATGATGGGGTATTGCTCATGATGGGGTATTACTCATGATGGGGTATTACTCATGACGGGGTATTACTCATGATGGGGTATTACTCATGATGGGGTATTACTCATGACGGGGTATTACTCATGATGGGGTATTACTCATGACGGGGTATTACTCATGACGCGGTATTGCTCATGATGGGGTATTGCTCATGATGGGGTATTACTCATGATGGGGTATTACTCATGACGGGGTATTACTCATGATGGGGTATTACTCATGATGGGGTATTACTCATGATGGGGTATTGCTCATGACGCGGTATTACTCATGATGGGGTATTACTCATGATGGGGTATTGCTCATGATGGGGTATTGCTCATGATGGGGTATTGCTCATGATGGGGTATTGCTCATGACGCGGTATTGCTCATGATGGGGTATTACTCATGATGGGGTATTGCTCATGATGGGGTATTGCTCATGATGTGGTATTGCTCATGATGGGGTATTGCTCATGATGTGGTATTGCTCATGACGCGGTATTGCTCATGATGGGGTATTGCTCATGATGTGGTATTGCTCATGACGCGGTATTGCTCGTAACGCAGTATTGCTTGTGATGGGGTATTGCCCATGATGGGGTATTGCTCATGATGGGGTATTGCTCATGATGGGGTATTGCTCATGATGGGGTATTGCTCATGATGTGGTATTGCTCATGATGGGGTATTGCTCATGACGCGGTATTGCTCGTAACGCAGTATTGCTTGTGATGGGGTATTGCCCATGATGGGGTATTGCTCATGATGGGGTATTGCTCATGACGGGGTATTACTCATGACGGGGTATTACTCATGATGGGGTATTGCTCATGATGGGGTATTACTCATGATGGGGTATTGCTCATGATGCGGTATTGCTCATGATGGGGTATTACTCGTGACGGGGTATTGCTCATGATGGGGTATTACTCATGATGGGGTATTACTCATGATGGGGTATTACTCATGATGGGGTATTGCTCATGATGCGGTATTGCTCATGATGGGGTATTGCTCATGATGGGGTATTGCTCATGATGCGGTATTGCTCATGATGGGGTATTACTCATGACGGGGTATTGCTCATGATGGGGTATTGCTCATGATGGGGTATTACTCATGATGGGGTATTGCTCATGATGGGGTATTGCTCATGATGGGGTATTGCTCATGATGGGGTATTGCTCATGATGTGGTATTGCTCATGATGGGGTATTGCTCATGACGCGGTATTGCTCGTAACGCAGTATTGCTTGTGATGGGGTATTGCCCATGATGGGGTATTGCTCATGATGGGGTATTGCTCATGACGGGGTATTACTCATGACGGGGTATTACTCATGATGGGGTATTGCTCATGATGGGGTATTGCTCATGATGCGGTATTGCTCATGATGGGGTATTACTCATGACGGGGTATTGCTCATGATGGGGTATTGCTCATGATGGGGTATTACTCATGATGGGGTATTACTCATGATGGGGTATTACTCATGATGGGGTATTGCTCATGATGCGGTATTGCTCATGATGGGGTATTGCTCATGATGGGGTATTGCTCATGATGCGGTATTGCTCATGATGGGGTATTACTCATGACGGGGTATTGCTCATGATGGGGTATTGCTCATGATGGGGTATTACTCATGATGGGGTATTGCTCATGATGGGGTATTGCTCATGATGGGGTATTGCTCATGATGTGGTATTGCTCATGATGGGGTATTGCTCATGACGCGGTATTGCTCGTAACGCAGTATTGCTTGTGATGGGGTATTGCCCATGATGGGGTATTGCTCATGATGGGGTATTGCTCATGACGGGGTATTACTCATGACGGGGTATTACTCATGATGGGGTATTGCTCATGATGGGGTATTACTCATGATGGGGTATTGCTCATGATGGGGTATTGCTCATGATGCGGTATTGCTCATGATGGGGTATTACTCATGACGGGGTATTGCTCATGATGGGGTATTGCTCATGATGGGGTATTACTCATGATGGGGTATTACTCATGATGGGGTATTACTCATGATGGGGTATTGCTCATGATGCGGTATTGCTCATGATGGGGTATTGCTCATGATGCGGTATTGCTCATGATGGGGTATTACTCATGACGGGGTATTGCTCATGATGGGGTATTGCTCATGATGGGGTATTACTCATGATGGGGTATTGCTCATGACGCGGTATTACTCATGATGGGGTATTGCTCATGATAGGGTATTACTCATGATGGGGTATTGCTCATGATGGGGTATTGCTCATGATGGGGTATTGCTCATGATGGGGTATTACTCATGACGCAGTATTGCTCATGATGGGGTATTGCTCATGATGGGGTATTGCTCATGATGGGGTATTGCTCATGATGGGGTATTACTCATGACGGGGTATTGCTCATGATGCGGTATTGCTCATGATGGGGTATTGCTCATGACGGGGTATTACTCATGACGGGGTATTACTCATGACGCAGTATTGCTCATGATGGGGTATTGCTCATGACGGGGTATTACTCATGACGGGGTATTACTCATGACGCAGTATTGCTCATGATAGGGTATTACTCATGACAGGGTATTGCTCATGACGGGGTATTGCTCATGATAAGGTATTGCCCAGTGCACTGTGCAGCTACATGTGTGTGGATATTTGCATGCATCTGAATGAACTGTGAATACTGCTGGATGTTGGACATTTTATTAGCTATGATTCTTTAGCTCGTGAACACTGTGGCTGGGTGTTTCAGTTCTGCAGTTACCATCTTAGTGTTCTAAAGTATTTCCAGAATTATTATTTGAAGGTCAGACAACCCATCAATTAAAACCATAAAATAGCACTCACACATAGACACAAACACACACACACACACACACACACACACACACACACACACACACACACACACACACACACACACACACACACACACACACACACACGCCGCACACACACACACACACACGCCGCACACACACAATAAAATAGCAACCTAATACACTGTTGTTTTGGATACCATCATTTGATTTACCAACTAATTCAAGTTGGCTAATTCAAGTATTTTCTAAGCCATATTTTTCCATATTCCAGGTTGATGTGTTTATTTCTATGGGATAACCATTACTCATAGTGTAGCTTTGGCAGAAGGACTTATACTGAGGTTTCAAAAACAGGAATCTTTCCAAGACAACATTTTAAAAGGAATATGTAAGTTAGATAAAACGATTTTTTTCATCGGTTATAACATTGTTTGTTGTTGGTTGTTGTCATAACAACAACAACAACAAAACAGACAATGATCAAGGGAGGAGTTATCGAATATGCAAATGAGCAATTACACATATTGCACACATAGGCTATACTAAATTAAAACTCAACAGTCAACAGTAAGCAAGTAAACACTAATTAGTAGAATCATCAGAGACCAGAGAGTGTTTCACTACACACTGCATGGGCTACTAGAAATGACTGCTTCACAATACAGAAGCAATAAAAAGCCTCTATCACTCATTTAAAGATTAGAAACATCCATTCAGTGTATATGGTTAGTTTTTCAGATATGTCTCATGCTTGTTTTTCGGTCGTGGAGATGGCGTGTAATATATTCTTCTTCCCTATTTCTTCTCTTTTCCCTTCCCTTCCTCTCCTCTCTCTATTCTGGGCTGTGACCCTAATTACAGTCTTCCCATGTGTGGTTGGACTGTGTGGCTCAAAGATGTACGAAGCCTCCCCTCCTCCCCTGTTTCTCACTCTCTCTCTCTCACTCCCTGTCTCTCACTCCCTGTCTCTCTCTCACTCCCTGTCTCTCTTGCTCTCTGTCTCTCTCTCGCTCCCTGTCTCTCACTTACTCCCTGTCCACCTCCTCTCATTGCTTTGCTATTTTCTGTTGTAACTTCTTTCCCTCATCGTGCATGTAGTGGTTGAACCTGACCACTCCTCCTGCAGCTCTGTCAAAGTACATACTAAAACTCCTCCCCTCCTCCCCTCTGTCTCTCTGTCTCCCTCTCTCCATCTGTCTCTCTCTGTCTCCCTCTCTCTGTCTCTCTGTCTGTATCTCCCTCTCTCCATCTGTCTCTCTCTGTCTCCATGCGTGCACACATTACAAATAGTCTAATTCTTCAATTCTTCTTCTGCTTCTGTGCACTCCAAAACAAATTTAACATTATTAGCTACTGGGAATCAAGTTACATCCATCTCCCCAATCCTATATCACTCCTATATCACCCTATGTCACTCTCTCTGTTTATCTCACACTCTCTCACACACACACACACTACAGCTGTTCAGTTCTCATCTTTCTCTTTGTTTGTATTTCTTTTTGCCCAAACTGCTCAGACAGCAGGCACTTCCAAAATGACAGACAGTTCGGACCGACCCACTAACGTGAGCTGATTCTCATATACAGCTCACACTTCCCAAACCAATCACTGAGAATCTGTGACTGCACAAACATCGCATTCTGTCAAACTCAGAAGAAAAAGACCTTAAAGATGAAGTTGTGTTGTCTGTACGCCAAAGGTGAAAACTGCTGGGTATACTACATCAAAGTAGCCTGAGGGTCCGATGTCAGGTTTGTGTGTCTGTCTGTATCTGTGTGAAAATATCTGTCTGTGTCAGTATCTGTATCTGTGGCTGTGTGTCTGTCTGTGTCTGTGTACTCTGACCAGAGCAATACAGGATGCCATAAAGGTCAAATAGTCTGGGCTGAGGATCATTCTGTCTGCAATCTCCAATCTGTGTGTGTGTGTGTGTGTGTGTGTGTGTGTGTGTGTGTGTGTGTGTGTGTGTGTGTGTGTGTGTGTGTGTGTGTGTGTGTGTGTTTGTACAGTAGGACAGCATATGGACATTTAAAGGTAGATTTTCCCAGAATGTGTGTAGGCTAGCAGACACTGTGCTGACCTTGTACACAGCTCAGCGATTAACACTAGGATGTGTCAACACTGCGCTGTCACTTACACAAGCTCCAGATCCCACAACCTAAAACAAGACTATGGCCTTTCTTCATGTTCTACCTAAAACAAGATTACGGTTCTTCTTCATGTTCTACCTAAAACAAGACTACGGTTCTTCTTCATGTTCTACCTAAAACAAGACTATGGTCTTTATTCATGTTCTACCTAAAACAAGACTACGGTTCTTCTTCATGTTCTACCTAAAACAAGACTATGGTCTTTCTTCATGTTCTACCTAAAACAAGATTACGGTCTTTCTTCATGTTCTACCTAAAGCAAGACTACGGTCTTTCTTCATGTTCTACCTAAAACAAGATTACGGTCTTTCTTCATGTTCTACCTAAAACAAGATTACGGTCTTTCTTCATGTTCTACCTAAAACAAGACTACGGTCTTTCTTCATGTTCTACCTAAAACAAGATTACGGTCTTTCTTCATGTTCTACCTAAAACAAGACTATGGTCTTTCTTCATGTTCTACCTAAAACAAGATTACGGTCTTTCTTCATGTTCTACCTAAAACAAGATTACGGCCTTTCTTCATGTTCTACCTAAAACAAGACTACGGTCTTTCTTCATGTTCTACCTAAAACAAGACTACGGTTCTTCTTCATGTTCTACCTAAAACAAGACTATGGTCTTTCTTCATGTTCTACCTAAAACAAGATTACGGTCTTTCTTCATGTTCTACCTAAAACAAGATTACGGCCTTTCTTCATGTTCTACCTAAAACAAGACTACGATCTTTCTTCATGTTCTACCTAAAACAAGACTACGGTTTTTCTTCATGTTCCACCTAAAACAAGACTACGGTCTTTCTTCATGTTCTACCTAAAACAAAACTACGGTTCTTCTTCATGTTCTACCTAAAACAAGACTACGGTCTTTCTTCATGTTCTACCTAAAACAAGACTATGGTCTTTCTTCATGTTCTACCTAAAACAAGATTACGGTTCTTCTTCATGTTCTACCTAAAACAAGACTACGGTCTTTCTTCATGTTCTACCTAAAACAAGACTACGGTCTTTCTTCATGTTCTACCTAAAACAAGACTACGGTCTTTATTCATGTTCTACCTAAAACAAGATTACGGTCTTTCTTCATGTTCTACCTAAAACAAGACTACGGTCTTTCTTCATGTTCTACCTAAAACAAGATTACGGTCTTTCTTCATGTTCTACCTAAAACAAGACTACGGTCTTTCTTCATGTTCTACCTAAAACAAAACTATGGTCTTTCTTCATGTTCTACCTAAAACAAGACTACGGTCTTTCTTCATGTTCTACCTAAAACAAGATTATGGTCTTTCTTCATGTTCTACCTAAAACAAGATTACGGCCTTTCCTCATGTTCTACCTAAAACAAGACTACAGTCTTTCTTCACGTTTTACCTGCGTGATTGAAGCCTTTGTTTTGACTGAAATTTCTAGTAAACAGAAGTTACATTTAGTTAATGGAAAAGAAACCAAAGGGTTCAATGACACACACACACACACTCTGTATGTGTGTATCTGTTTTACTTTTTTTCTGGGGACCAAGTATTCCATTTAGACAGGAAAACCTGAACATTTTCAGAATGTGAGGTACCATCAGTAAAAATGCACAATTACAAAAAGGTTAGAAAGATTTAATGAGTTTAATGGCTTTATTGTAGTTAGTAAAGATTAACATAGATTTAGGCGTGGGTTTAACAGTAATCAACAGCTGCATTTATTTCTAAGGTAATTCTCCATAATGATTATAATATAAGAATGCTTGTGTTTTTGTAAAAGGGATCTGAATTTGTTAAGTAAGTAATTTACACATTGAACTCACTACCTCATTTAAACATTAACGCCTCTTTTTTTTTTACAGCGCCGACAGAAAGAACAGCAGGAAAAGGAAAGGAGAATGAAAAACGAAGAAGAAGAGGTTCAGAGTAAACAGTGTTGGATATTAATTAAGTCCAACTCGTGTCAGGCTCCTGACAGTCTGGGTTGCTGTGACAACCCAGGAACACCAGCTGGGTTAAATTATAGAATACTAACCTCAGTTTTGCAGCAGTGTCAACAGTAAGAAAAATGTACGCCTGGGTCTTTTTTCCAAATGTTTGCTGTTGACTACATGGTTGATATTTTCTTTTCAAAATAAATACTCCTGTCAAACAAGCCAAATAATGTCAAATACAATACTCACAAAGTAAAATACTTTAGAAGGTCAAATTGAGGCCATAATGTGGGACTGATTGTGAGTACGTGCACCTTTCAGTGTCTGAGTGTGTTTGCGGTGTTGTGTGAGTAAGTGTTTAAACGCATATTGGTACTCTGGACCTGTGTATAAGTGATAAGGTGTTTTAGTTCTAGTGAAAGCTTGAATACAATCTCTTAATTTGATAGTGTAGGTGATAAGAGAGGACTTTAACCTAGAAGACCATTATGCCACCTGTGTGTGTGTGTGTGTGTGTGTGTGTGTGTGTGTGTGTGCATGCCACCCAAGACTAATGCTTAAGCACAAGACAGATCTCACGTACACACTGAACTTCCCTCCAAAGGTTCAAAACCCACAATATGTCATTACCCTACCTGAAAAAATGAAAAGCTTTTTCACAAAAGGTCTCAGACAAGGCTTCTTATTTCAGTCAAAATATCAACTTTGTTATCAAATGGTAAAGAGAAAGGCCTAGTTTAGACCAGTGCCCAAAAATGTTTCTTATGAAACTACATTTCCAAAAAGATGATATCCTTGTACTGTGTGTCTTTGTCTGAGTAATGTGTTTTTCCACCCAAGGAAGCGCTATTCTCTGTTCTATAGATTTTGTCTACAGCAGTCAGCAGACTAGTATGATTATGGCCACTTTCTCTCTCTCTCTCTCTCTCTCTCTCTCTCTCACACACACACACACACACACACACACACACACACACACACACACACACACACACACTTTCTCTTTCTCTGTCTCTCTCAAACACACACACACACACTTGCAGCTGCCATAAACATCTCCTTCACACTCATTCTGTTTCTTTTGTTCTTGTTAGTTCTCATGAAATTTTGAAAAGATGTTTAACAACTTCAGACAGTCAAGGGACAATGCAATTTACTACTCATACACACACACACACACACACACACACAAAACCCAAATGATGTCATAGCAGGCCCTGTTTGTGTCCTGGTTTTAGGTTGCTCTCATTTTTGACCATATAATCAAAAACAACTGAGAACTTTCAAATGAAAACCAAACAGCAAATATACCCACACTTCAACAAACATACCCAAACTTCAACAAATGCAGTGAGAGCAGTGAGGATAGTGAGGACAGTGAGACAGTAAGACATCGAGAGCAGTGAGACAGTAAGACAGTGAGAGCAGTGAGGACAGTGAGACAGCTATACGCCAGCACTGGTGAACTGATCTCTGAGAACGAAGAAGAAAACCAATTGAGGCACACAAAAAATACAGTAAAAAACAGTAAGAACTGGTGATTCCCAACAAGAGTCACTGTGACTTGGTAAAGGGCTTTAAAAAAGAAAATCAGGGTGACTTGAAGTGGTCTGCTCATAAAAACATCCAGACCTGTGGGCGACGAAAGTGTTTCAAGGTGTTCTACATACACACTTGGTCAAAAATGACGTCACCTTGCCTAGAGTCTCGACCAGAACCACCCACTAACCGCGGGAACAGTTGCTTTATCTCATCTGTGTGTTTACAGTTGGGAGAATATCTAGAGTTTCCCTCCCTGCGTAAACACTAAAGTAAACACTAAAGTGGCCCCCATAAATAGAAGTCAGCCGCAGAACAGCTAGCGCTGCGCTAAAGCACGACGTCAGCTTTGTTTACGCAGCTACGTCACGTCATCTTTTCTTTTACAGCTATGAAAACATCTCTGTCACCAAAATATGCACAAATACACCGAAACTGTCATTTTGGGATATTAACTTAAAGCTGTACTGGGGGAGACAGAGAGAACCGTGATGTTCTCAGTCTGATGATGCCTTACATGGCGTTTTACTGTTGTACACGAATGGATGGATGTTGGATACAAACCTTCCATGTGAAAACTGTAAGGCCCAGTTTTGTGGCTCTCCCCCTTTCTCACGCACTCACACAGAAGTCCCTCTGTTTCAATGTCTCTTGACGACTAGTGTGATATTTGTGAATACCCCTCAGTCTGACATCACTGACACCGCAAACGGGGTGTGTGTGTGTGTGTGTGTGTGTGTGCACGCCCTTGTGTTCCCATCCAAACAATTGGCCCCTGTGAGTGAGAATTCAAGGGCAGACCCATGCAGTGCAGGGGTCTCTGGGTGGGGACTAGCTAACTGAATGGGCCACGTTACCCGAGCAAAACTCCCTGCTGTCAGTGTAAACAAAGTTCTATGTCAAGTCCTTTCACTGAACGTGAGTGATTTAAAATTGATTTAGGTGTGAGTATGCTTGTGTGTATATGTATGCACATTTGTGGATTTCTGTATGCATGTACGTAGGGTTACATTAGTATATATCAGTAGTATATATCAGTATATAGTACTATATATCTGTAGTATATATCAGTGAGGGATACATTAGGCCTATATTGTAGTATATATCAGTTAGGGTTTCATTAGGCCTATATTGTAATATACTGGAGAGAAGAGGGTGTCACGGTGGTACAGTAGGTGGCTCGGCTGCTAAACCGGGTTCAGGTCCCAGTTTGGCTGCTGCATGAGTTTGCATGCTCCCTCTGTCTCCGTGTGGGCTTCCACTGGGAGCTCTGGTTTCCTCCCCCGTGCATTCCAAAGGTGTGCAGTGTTAGGGTGGCTGGTGTGAAGGAGTGTGTGTTCTGGTCGACTGGTGTTTTTGCCCAGGGCTCTGACCCTGAGTGATTTAGATAATGGATATTACTGGGAACAGTGAGGGATTTAATCAGTGTAATCTTTAATGGCTAGTTTAGTAAAATTAAGCAGAGTTTTTCTGTCCATTTCTGTCTTTGGTTATGCCAGTCTCATCGTCATGTAAGCTAACACCGGCAACGTCTTGCTCGCTTTGAGATCAGTGAGATGCTTTGTGTTTGAACGGTTCATTTTACTTATATTGTCATTTCAATGCATTATTGTTTAAAATAATATTATTGCATTAGATTGAAAAGGGCATTTTTGGTTGTTTATGCATCTACTGGTCAGTGATGATTTAGGAGTAAACTGAGAGCATAGATTAGGCAGAGTGTGTGTGTGTGTGTGTTTGTGTGTGTGTGTGTGTGTGTGTGTGTGTGTGTGTGTGTGTGTGTGTGTGTGTGTGTGTGTGTGTGTTTGTGAGGGAGTGCGCGTGTATAGACATGTCAGAACATTGTTTTGCAGTTGCTGGCCATAGAATTGAGCTGCTCCAACATGTACAGGCCTTTCCATCCTGTTTAATATGCATAACCTGTACAATTCAGATTCAGATTCTGAATTAATTCTATCCATTCACATTTGAAATTCATAAAATGCATCCACTCACATCTGTAAACTGCTGGGTGGCCATATGTTTTGCATTTTTATGTAGGTCCACATCTCTATTTCACCATTCTGTGTGTTGAGATGTCTTCAGAAGGGCTGAACCGGGCCCTAATGGGTCAAAGAGAGCTGCTCTCCGCTGCACAGTGTGTTCTGCTCTTCAGAAAGGCCCAAGCTACATTGCGTAAGTGAACGCAGACGGTCACTGTTGTCAGGAGTAACAAGAGCCGTTTAATTGTTTCAAGGGGAAACTATTACGGCCTTGCAGTGTTTTGCAATCTGTCCATGTGAACGGTGCCAAGCAGGAACACTGCTGCAGATGGTCCGCTGTCTGTTTCCCAGCTGAAAACTGGGAGACGTGATGATGTGTGTTTAAGGCTGTGGAGACAAATATTCCTAATCCCTCTGGAATACCCTGAATGTCTGCATGAGCAGCTCCAACATTTTCATCTGAATCCTGATAATAGTTATCCTGGCTTCCAAGGAATTATGGCCAGCATGATGGAGATAGTGAAGAAAATGACCCATAGCGGTGACAGTACAGCAAACTAAAACGCATGAAAGGAAATCAGATTCAATGCAGAGGGAGATTTGGTCATCTTATTTCAACCACTCTCTACTCTTTGATCTACTACTGTGATGCTCTTTGTGTGGAGATCGGGCACTGTTGTGCAATGGTGCACAATGATTCCACTTCCACGACCTAGCTGTTGCATCGCACGCAGGGCTGGACTGGGACAAAAAATCGTCCCTGGCATTTTTGGTTTAGACCGGCCCCTTATAATTAGCAGAGCACAACCGACTTGTAATTTATGTATGTGGGGTACGACGTGGAAAAAAATTTATTAAAAAATTACTGGTTAAAGTCATTGGATTCAATCTTAGCATTATCATATCACAATCACTTTTATGATTTTATTGAAATCATCTCTAATATGTATTTTTTTAAATATCTCTGATATAACAGCTCAATTCTAATTCTTCAGGTTAAAGGTGCTCCCTCCTTTAAACAGCTATAACATATATTTGTATCTGGCTACAAACAAAGCTGCTTTATGAATTCATGCAACGCAAACATGTCTTAAAAGCATTTGACACCGTTTTACTCTTATTCAGTGTGGGCATATCTTTTGCTATTTTTTTGAAATCTTTTATATTTTTTTACACTTACTGCAGTCATGCTTAAATTGCAAAGCTTTTAATTATCATTTATAAGTTTTAAAATCTGTAATTTCACTTGCTTGAGTTTTTAAAACACGTTGGAACCACAGCATAGTGTTATCTGCTGCTGCTGTCTTCACCTACAGAGGACGCGGAGGCTACAGCAGTGAACATGTCTGTGATTTTTACACATTTTGTAGCATCTACATTGAGACTCTTCAATTTCACGTGTAGGGTGGGGCTGCTTTCGTCCTATATCCTGATTGGTTCAGTCCACTGTCTATATTGAAGATGGGCCAATGGGCCGCCCCCTCTAAATTGTGGGCCGGTCTCTAAGGAAAAAATGGAGGGAAAAAAACTCCATCGGCCTCCGAGGACTGTCGGCCCACCGGGCAAATGCCCGGTACGCCAGATTACCAGTCCAGCCCTGATTGCACGTGACCCCACTGTGGTCTGACACGTTACCCCACTTTGGCCTCACACGTGACCCCATTGTGGCCTCAGAGGTGGACTGCCAAGGCCTAGGAGACCCAAATCTCCAGAGGAACGTGCTGTGGACAAAGACAATGCGCGGAGGAGCAGACATGTGGCTGCGTGTCAAAGTCCAGCTCGGTTTGGAGAGCAGATTACATCACACAACTCTCATTCAAGACTCTGACATTATGGACATTAATTAAGACTCTCACGTTAATGCCTTTCAGAAGTCATAAACAATAACAGGTAGGCCAAGAATTTTTCCTGTTAAGCAGCTTCAGATTATGAGTCACTGATTTTTATACCTCCAGGCAAAATGTATTTCGATCTAAGCTGCTTTTGATTGTCAGTGTTTTTGAAGCCCGTGTGTCATTTCTGGGCGGCTGCATTTGGATTCAGATGTTCATCACGACAGTCATCTCACACATCCTAACAAAACTGTGAACTGGGTCAAAAAATCATTCATACTGGAACAAGCCTCTCTGCCCAGAGGCATCTTTGCATCTGAACGACAGTGTTTCATAAGTGTGTTCTTGTTCATGAGCGCGTGCTCCATGGTATCCAAGGTTGTGATAGTCAGGGTCTCCTCCGCCACCGTGATGGTTGCCTGCCGCTAGCTGCATGCAGACGCGTGTTCACTCACACCGTGAACCACAGATCACTCAAAATCCCATAAGGCTGCAGGACATTGACACTGTAGGAGTATTAAATGTGGTGTGTGGCTCTCAGCTAAACGTCATCCATTTTAAACCCAGCCAATGGACCAATGAGCAAACCTACGGTCTGCACATTTAGCTGAGAGCTATTATTGCTCATGACTGATGAAGCAGCGATTGTATTGGGCCTTTGTTACTTCTGCACTGCTCCTCCCGTCAGGAGCTAATCATCTCAAGAACAATGGTTTCAACTGTACGTTAGAGAGAAGACCACAGCGCAGAAGAATGTGAAGTGGGCAGCCAGACTGCCCTCCTGCCCCAGCACAAAGGAAATAATAACGTCTCCCTCCTGCCATCGTCTCCCCGGAGACTCTCAGGCTGTGGATTAGGAGAAGAGGGTTCATTAGTGGCTCCTCTTGTTTGTCAAACTGCTCTTTAAGGCAGTTGGGGAACACAGAATGCACATAACTCGTGTGAGGGCGTGAGGGCTGGCCAGAGGGACCTAAGGCCCTTTTACTGCTTAAAAGCGGCTCACTAGCCTTAAGAGTTCAGAGGTTCTAGGACCAGTGACCTGTGGGAAGAAGACAACACTCTCCACAGTGCAAGAACATTTTACATTTACTTCATTATCATTTTTTGAACATTTGCAAAATCACCTTTATTTTCATACCCATGCTTTTAGTAGGCTATATATGCTTCTACTTAAGTCTCTACTTGATTGAAGTCACAGTATTTTTCCTTGAGTATGATTGCAGGCCACTTCACTTACCTCTGCACGGGGTCCTGCACGAGGTCCTGCACGGGGTCCTGCACGTGCCTATAGAAATGGGCTGTCTGGGTGTTAATGCAGATTGGATGAAAGAATGCTGTTTTTCTAGAGACAAATGGAAATACACCTGGCTTCCTTGGTATGACATCAGTGCTGAATCAGCTTACACACAATCCCACACCCACAGATGTTGTCTGGAATTTTAGATTTAATTGTCCATCAGGTAATTTATCAGCAACATGTCCAAGCTTGAGGAATTTGTGTGTGTGTTTACATGGGTCGACTGTCTTAAGGACCCTTAATGGTTGTGGTTACACATAATCTGTGTTACCTGACTCATATCATCATTCATAAATTAGCTTCTGAAATTTGATATATATAAATATTTATATATGCACCTGGGGCATCTGAATTGGGCAGATGACAGCGGGAGGCTGGGTGATTTCACACTAGAACAATACTCTTTCAGAGATTACACTTTTCATATTTCACTAATTGCTTGTAAAATGACACATGTAGGTTAATACTAATCCTGACGAGTCAAAACTTAAGCTGTCACACAATCAGCCATATTTGGCATGAATTGACCACAGAGTGTTATGTGTAAATACTTCACCCCTGGCGTCGTCTGATTGGCTAGAGGGGATGACTGAGAGGCGTGGCCGCCTGCTCGACTAACGGCGCTGTGGTTACGAGAGCTCTGCGCTCCACCGTAACCAGCTGCAACAGAAGGGTCTGGACGTGACGTAGAAAACGTGGTGTGACACTGCAGGACTTCAGGACTCTATCAGAAACACGTACACACTTGTAGGTCTGGACTCGTTCTGCTCACTTAGTGCATTGGAACTGAGACTCTCACAGTAAATTCTGCTTGACGCTACACAGAGTCAAGTTGAAGGGGACCATAGTACTCTTAGATGTCCCTCAAATTAGTGGGCATTTGAAAATTCGTTTCTGTTCGTTTTGTCTCGTGCAGGGCTGTTATCAGAATGGTGATTACACTTGCCATTGATATAATTAATATGAAAACATGCATGGTTTTCTTTTGTCTTCTGAGTCATATTTTGATTGCAGTGAAAATTACTGGAAAAATAGACTAAACGGATTGGTGTGACTCGTTTCCATTCTTGGTATTATGTATCATGAGTTTGCATAACTAAAGTGATATTACGTTGACTGATGCGGCTAGAAATTAAATGAGCAAAACCCCCCTATAGTCGATGATAAGGATTTCTGCTGTTTATTAAGTCGGTGTTCTCTCTAGTTCAGCGTTAGTCTAACACCAGCATGTGCAAGTGTGCGCGTGCCCAGGGGGCGGGGAACAGGTGTTCTTCATCTCTCCGTGTGTGCGTATTTGTGTGGGTACATCGCACCGTGTAAGTACGTATATATCTCTATGTGTGTAACACCCATCCGTTGAGTGGCGTTCAGACGTGAACGTTGAAATAGAGGATCGCAGGCTAAATATAGTGAGGAAAGAGAGAAGGTGGCTATGTCAAATCTACGCCAGAACCCGTGTGACAGAGGCAACAGTGGGGTAATAAAAGGCAAAGACAGAATCTGAATGGACCTTAAGGGCAGCAGGCCCGCCTCTCAGGGTGCACTAAAGCCCCCTGCACACACGGATGGAGCGGAATCGCACAGCCGCGTGACCGATGGCTCACGCGCATGCCTGGATTTAGCGCGCGGGGCCGGAATGGCAGTGATGCGACCCCGAAATATGGAGTCGTCACTAGCGACCAATGTGATTCGGGAGTTATTAATATCATTAGTGGCGGATTAGCCCCGGGGTTTACTCCCCTCTGCCTCCCTCAGTGGTCGCTAACGCAGCCAGAGCGCGGTATTAGGCAGCTAATCTGGCCTCCGTGAATAACTCCATGTTCATGTCTTTACGCTCGTTTAGAAAAAAAAAAACAATAATTCAGTAAAGGGCGCGCAGACGAGGTTAATTTTGCGTGTGAAAAATCGAACGTTTTGCGGCTTGTGGGAGTCATTTGTGCAGAGTAATGAGGCTAGTGGAGGCAGTAATGAGTCTGCTGAATTCGTTATGCGAGGTGAATAAAATAAACATTTTTTTTTTTCGGAAGTGAGCTCTCGCTTTCCACCGAGCGCGGTGTCCCCCGATGACAAACTATTCCGGGGAAGCGACACGTTCCCCTTAATGAATGCTAATGAGTTCTCGCCTATTCACCCGGCCGAGTTATTTTTGATTGGTCCATATGGAAGAGTGGGCGTGTCGAATGCGCACCTTGGGTTCTCATAACAGATTCCCCTCGTGAATGGAGTCGGAAACGACGGCAACCCGCGGTGCCCCCCGGACGCACACCACTGTAGCAGCGAGTAATGGGGGAGTATGAGGGGAGGCATCATCTCAGAGAGATGGAGATCAGGCCACAGCTAATCATCAGACTGCTTTCCAAACAATTGCACAATGCTTTATCACAAGCATTAAAATGCATCACTGGACTTCCCAAACCTGTACCTGACTCGGGTGTTTCCCCTGCTGACACAACTCATGAAGTTACAGTCAACACTAAACGAAAAAACACTGTACTCTGTAGTGCAGGGTGTGTTACAGCAAAGAAAACACTCAACCGTGCAGTTCTCGAGCCCCAGTTCAACACCAAAAGCTCTCTCACCAGAAGCCGAATACGGGGGAGTGAGCTTCTTCACGTTAGTACACAGAGCACGTTTGCGGGCCCCTTGTGCGGCAGACGTCGGGGCAGGCGAGGCGTCCGCTAGCCGGCACCGCGCGGAACCACCAAAGCGGTCGGCTGCATCAGAGGGCAGTTCAGCCGAGTTCGTGCGCACATCAGGTGAACTCGGAGTCGTCAAAGCCGGGATGAGTCACACAAGACAGGCTGAACGAACACTGACCCGATGGTCCTGCCGCAGGCCTAATTGGTGCAGGAGGTGTGTGGTGGTGGTGGGGGGGAGCACACGTATGTTTGTGTGGAACATCAGGTTCAAGGCAGGTCTGCTGAACGGTGAGGCCGTGGTGGAAGAGTCTTTCGTTAGTGGCAACAGGGACGGCATCAGATCTGAGGAACAAGCTCTCTCCTATTCCTTTAATCAAACACCACGTGAAATGGTCCTCTGTTTACCTTCATTTGGTGGCTAACATTGTGTAGTTGCTCAATACAAATGAGGATTGTTAAAAATGTTTTTTGATGGGGCCTAATGAGATTGTATACAGAGCCAACAACAAACACAATCATCTTCCTTTTATAACTCCTCACAGACAAGCTACTAACGACAGACCACTTCACTGACATTAATGAGGATATGCAGACGAATCAGCAGTTAGGCCTGTGTGGGTGTGGCCGGTTTTCATGTACTCTTTGGCTTATTATTCATAACATTTTATGAAAGCACACTGGCTGAACAAATGGTGAGCTTCTTTGGCCAGCAGATAAAAGTAACAGCGTGTGTATGTGTTGAGCAGCCTTCCTGTCTCTGTCACATGGAGATTATATCACAGCCCGCTAGACTAAATCCTAACATATAATCTGCTCTTACACAATGACCACTGTTATAGGCTATAGGCCAACTTATTTATAACGTGGGAGAGGAGAAACGCGCTTATTGACTGCTGACCACACAGCGACATCTGGCGGTCGGGTAGAGAAACGTGCTCTGGCAATCGATGAACAGACGTATAATTGACAGAGGTGTCAATTCCAGGTTCAGGATTTTGCTCAGGCTTCCTGGCTTGTGTTGAGTCCACTAATTTTACCTGGATTGCACTCATTAGAAAATCTAGCAAGCTTGAGCAAAATCCTGGTGAGGACTTTTACTTTCTGAACCTGGAATTGACACCTCTTGATACATGCAAAATGCACAACGTGTTCATCTCCACCTTTAACAGACGTAATGATATCAACTGTAGCTAACTCTCTGTATTGCCACATTATGAATTAGGCATATCTCGGCTCGTTTAATGCGGGAAGGACACCAACGCATCGTGACAAAATTTCACAACCTATGTTTACCCTGTCGCTAGAGGAGATGAGCATGTCATGAAGTGTGTGTCCTCCAAACGTATCAAAAACATGTTTACCAGAAGTGCAGCAAATGACACAGGTCAGGGCACGAGCTCGACGATCACGTGCTTCTCATTCGCATCAAAAACCCGGGTTTAAAATTGCAGCTTCGGCAACAGCTGCCTGCGTCGTCTGAGGGCGGAGCCGTTATTGGTTCCGCCCACTAATTATTAAACAACAGGTTTGACCTTGTTCCGCCAGGCGAGGACGTCGGCGTCTGGCAGCAGACGGCAGAGCTGTCTGTCGCCGTTACTGTCTTGTTCTCCTACTTATTCATAAGTCACGGCTGAGGGGAAAAAATAATAAACACACTACCTCGCAGCACACGCGAGTAATTAACGTGTTGAAAGTTTCACGCGCTGCTGATAGTAAATTCACTCCACACGTCAAGGGTTGATATACTATTAGGGTCCAATTCCTTCCAAGACGTACGTTTGGTTCTGCACAGTAGTTATTTAAGGTGTGTTTGAGTGCTCCGGTGCTGGTTTCGGGCGGAGTTGATTCATGTGGGAGACGAGCCGCCGTGATCTGGCACGCGGCTCTTCCTGCGCGTGCGTGCGCGGGCACAAGCGAGCGGGCCGCACTGAGGACCCCGCTGCGTCTCCGCACAGTGCATAATGAAACTACAGAGTCCAAACCTGCGAACGGAACATGGAGATCTGAGCCGCGCTGTCCAAATAAAACTGCGATTTTCGCGTGGTTAGATGTGTAGGCGTGCTATTAAATAGGGGTGAGATGAGATGTTTCGTTCCGCTTTATATAGACCTCATAGTAACCTGTTGAGCTAACGTCTCCTGTAGTTCCTCAGAGATGATGGTGGTGATGGACAATGATAATATGGTTTGAGAAAGTCCTACAGCTGTGGCAGTGGAGATGAAATGAATGTCTCACTGCACGTGAGTGATTTGTATATGAGTATCAGGCGCTGTGTATTTCTGTCTATCTTTGACATTGACAGAGAAAATTTACATGACTTGCTACACTATGCAAATATTCTGTTCAGAGCTGTTAGTCAAACAGCTGAGACGACGTGCATGTGTTAAGAACAGGAGGCAGAGTCATGTTTTGTTATCATGATTATTATTATAACCTTTATGATTTCTTCCTTATACAGTTTTAATTTTTTTCAAGTTCTTTAATTCATTCCAGTCGAAGGTAAACATTATTTTAAATGGTTGTTTCCAACACTATTAAATGCTTTAGTTGTCTCAAACAGCACAGTCTCTCACACACACATGCATGGGCAAAACATCAAAAAACAAGCAACAGACAAAGGGACAAACAGAAACACATCCCCCTAACACACACACACACACACACACGCACGCACGCACACACACACACAGGGACATGGGCAGACATCAGATCCAAAGGAAATGTAGGCCAGTATAAAGATGTATGATCTCAAACCATCTGAACATTTATACACGCAATCCTACAAGCACACACTCACACACACGTACAAACACACACACACACGCGCGCACAAACACACACTCGTGTCTAAGTTTTTAAGTGCAACAGCTGAAGAGTGATACCTTTTTTGCCTGATCAACTCTTCTGAAAATCCACATTCGCAAAAACAAACAAACAAACAAACAAAAAACCAAATAGGTTTTCCCTGGACAAACCCCCAAACACCTTCCCTGGACACTCCCCACCCCAGCACCCCAAAATACACAACAAGAAAATCAACAAAGTCAAATTTAGCTTCAAGTTTGTAAAAATGCTTACATCTCGTACACATTAGTGTAGTCCTCCCTCCTCAGACACTAGAACAGCTCCGTTTACTATATTAATCATAGTAGCAGAATGTATAGAACGGGCGTGTATGAACGGCCTCTATCTGATCTGTAATAAAGCTTGTTTGGTTTCCAATGCTGTTAGAATCATCTGGTCCAGAGAGTGGAAGGTCGGCAGTAGGTTTTACGTTAGTGTGTCCACCTCAGGCATCACACTGTGTGTGTGTGTGTGTGTGTGAGGGAGGCCTGGGGGAGTGTGTGTGGTGGTCGGGCTGCTCAGCAGGAGAGGAGGGTGGACCTCTAACACAGCGCCCAAGCGATCAGCTCCGCATCACGGCCACTGACAGTAAGGTGCTAGTGGCGATGTCAAAAGAGAAAGCGTGTCAAGAGGAAAAAAAGAATGATTCCCAAACCCAGAAGCAACTGTTTGCATGTATGCGTAGTGAAAGTGTATGCAAGATTTGTAAGTGGATTTAGGGATGTCGTTTTAGCGTCTCGAAGATGCCCCTGTCGCTCGGCGTGTGACAGGCGGAGCGTTTTGAGGCGGTCCACACCCACAAGCGCAACGTTTACAACTTGCATCATCAAATATCCATTTATGATTTGTCCTAGCTGAGCAGGAGGTGTCTGGTCCAGTCTGAACCAAAACAGAACAGTCCGAGTCCGTTTGGCAAAGTCCCCAGGCACTCCTAGTCTCTGTGCTTCGGTACACAGAAGAATCCAATCCTTCCACTATCGGCCCGTGTTTATGTACAGTCTGTACATGTCTGTTCACGCCCAGCAAAGATATCTGTCCCGAAAGACAAAGAGTTGACATAAAGATTCCACTGCACTGCAGAAATGGACGACGGACCGTTTCAGTGTCGTCTGCCTACACTACTGCGTTCTGTACACCCCACTTTCTGCTCAAAGCACACACACAAACTAAACACACACCGACAGAAAATACATGGGTTGGAGTGAAGGTCTCCATTCTTTCAGAACAGTATTGCTACAATATTACTTAGAGGCAAGAACTAACCGACTAGATCGGGAGAAATGCGTTTGCTATCATCTGAGCGCTATTTAATATAGAAATCATGGGCATCTAACCCTGGTGCACTCACACTTCTGAAAGGCTTGTTTATGAATGTTTCCTAAATGTGAGCGCCTGCTGTGTGTGTGTGGACATCGGGCAGGCCGGACCTCGGCGGGCCTGCGTTGGGTTGAACCTGCCGGACGTCGGCGGGCCTGCGTTGGGTCGAACCCGCTCTCCAGCGCCCAGATGCTGATGTGGCTCAGAGACGCTCAATCTGTGGAGCTGCCGAAAAGCGTCGGCATAAAGAGTAGGTGATCCTGATAAAGAGTAGGTGATCCTGATCCGGACGTGTTTGTAAACAGATGGTGATCCTGCAGGTTTACTAAATCTGCTGGGAGGGAGGGGGAGAGGGAGGGAGATACAGACAGAGAGGGAGATTGAAAGAGAGAAGAGGGAGAGAGAGAGAGGGAGAGATACAGAGATGGAGATACAGAAAAGACGCAGAGAGGAAAATATTCTGAGACAGGAGGGAGATGGACAGAGAGAGAGAGACAGAAAATGAGAGACAGAGAGGGAAATTGGAAGAGGGAGAGTGAAAGAGAGAAGAGAGAGGCGGAGAGAGAGATAAG
>NC_135223.1:802500-812500 GCF_052324685.1 Brachyhypopomus gauderio | reverse complement strand
GTCTATCTCGGTTTCATCACTACATCCGTCTTCAGAGAGTGTGGGAGAGGGAGAAGGAGGGAGAGGGAGAGAGAGAGAGAGAGAGAGAGAGAGGGGGGGGGGGGGGAGGGGGGGGGGGGGGAGGGAGGAGTTGTGGCTCTGGCTATGCAGGTTATAAATCTGTTTGGGAATCAATACATGTCTGGAGGGAAGAGTTGGAGATGCAGTTCACAAGGCCAAGCCCTCTTCTCTCCTCAGAGAAACACTGATGCTAGCTTTAAGTGTGTGTGTGTGTGTGTGTGTGTGTGTGTGTGTGTGTGTGTGTGTGTGTGTGTGTGTGTGAGAGAGAGAGTAAGAGAGGTTGTGTCACACGTATCCCAACCTAATTTCCTCTTATTTCAAAGCCAATTTCAAAAGCCAATTATAAAAGTCTTCAGCCTTACACCTCCCACCAAATCCCCAACCCCACCCATCCCCACCCATCACTCCACCCATCTCTTCACCCTTCTCTCCACCTTCTGTTCTGTGCAATGGTGAATATTACTCTTTGAACCCCACTAATTCTCCCTCCACACAGAGAGGGGTGTAGGGGGTGGAGAGGGGTGGAGAGAGAGATGGGTGGAGAGAGGTGGAGGGGATGGAGGGGGGCAGGAATCAGGTACAGTAGCCCCTTCCCTTACAGTCTCAGCCTGTGAGTATTATATCTGCATTACAAATGTGGTTAATGATGGAACATAGATGCTAAGGGTTAAAACATCCTGAAAATTGATAGTGAAATGTCTTGCCACATGATCTGAAAATGGATTAGGTCAATCAACCTGCAAACACTGGCAAGACATTTTAACAGAGCTTGTAAATCAGTTCAGGATTTCAGGATTTCTCAACCCAGTTGAAAAAGATTTTGCTGAGAAAATTGCTACATACCAAATTACAGAGGCATGAAAAAGACACAAAACAGACCTATTAAGAGAGAGAGAGAGAGAGAGAGAGAGAGAGAGAGAGAGAGAATGAGAATGAGAATGGTGGGAGATTATATCTAAAATTTCAACTATGTAAGAATGTTATCTGAAGCTACAACACTAGACTGACTTACACACACAATGAACAGTAGTGTTTCATGTGACATACATTATGGAAGTAATTTATATACTGTACAAATGTTCATCTTCCTTAACAATCCCTATATCCCCCATCTGACCTAGCCTCTAGAACAAGACCTAGTCTCTAGAACAAGACCTAGTGTCTGGAACAAGGCCTAGCCTCTAGAACAAGGCCTAGTCTCTAGAACAACACCTATTGTCTGGAACAAGACCTAGTCTCTAGAACAAGACCTAGTGTCTGGAACAAGACCTAGTCTCTAGAACAAGAGCTAGTGTCTGGAACAAGACCTAGTCTCTAGAACAAGGCCTAGTCACTGAACAAGGCCTAGTCTCTAGAACAAGACCTTGTCTCTGGAACAAGGCCTAGTCTCTAGAACATAACCTAGTCTCTAGAACAAGACCTTGTCTCTGGATGGATTCTGCCACTAGTGCTCATGCATAAAACCTTCACTTCAGTAACAATCATTGTCCAGTCTGGAATGTACCATAATAATGTGGTGATTAACCACCA
Organism: Brachyhypopomus gauderio; assembly: GCF_052324685.1. Lineage (NCBI taxonomy): Eukaryota > Metazoa > Chordata > Actinopteri > Gymnotiformes > Hypopomidae > Brachyhypopomus > Brachyhypopomus gauderio. The sequence goes on along the minus strand of NC_135223.1, from coordinate 810,910 downwards.
AAAGCCATTGGCGGTCTCAAGCTTCCCCCGTGGATGAATTCTGGACTAATCTTGGTCGGGGACAGAAGCCCATCAAGTGTGAAGATTAAGATGATTGAATGCAGGAGAGAGCTGAGCAGAGAAGATAAAACAATCAAAATACAAACAAACAAAAACACGTTTCAAGGTTTATTAAGGCAGAAAAGAAGTCTGCAGAGTCCAACGTTTTACGAGTCTCTTAATATTAACATGTCAAACAAGTCAAAATGTCTAAAAGTCTCATCTCTAGACGTCATAGAGTTTCAAAATGTTTATGAAGTATGGTGTATGGACTGTGGAGTATGGAGTATGGAATATACAGTATGGATTGTGGAGTATGGTGTATGGAGTATGGGTATGTGGAGTATGTATGAAGTATGGTGTATGGAGTATGGAGTATACAGTTTGGACTGTGGAGTATGGTGTATGGAATATGGTGTATGGAGTATGGAGAATACAGTTTGGACTGTGGAGTATGGTGTATGGAGTATTAGTGCTGTTACTCTCCATCTCTAGAGTCTACTCTACTCTACTCTACTCTACACAACTATAGAGTCACTGCAGTTTCCCATCTACCCGCACGAATTCACAAGATCTTAGTTATTCTGCTTCTGTAGTTTAGCGGAGAGGAGTCGGCCGTCTCCTGCCACCTCCGGGCTGAGATTTGTTGGTGAATATAGTTTCTGAGGATGTCAAACCTGCTCCTTATTCTGCATTCATGGTGTTTTTCCTCTGCTGCTTGAGACGCGTGTGCGCGGCTTTTCTAAATACCAGGAATCCGAGCGTGTCACACAGAAATGAACCATATCAAAATGTCTGTGGGGCAGGGAAGCCATTGGTCATTGGGAATATTAATGAGGCCATGGCTGGTCCCCCCCCCCCCCTCTTAAAAGACACAGAGCACAGAAGAATTGCAAAACAGTATTTTGGGGGGGGGCAGAAGGTGAACGTTCGTTTCTTTTGGAAAGGAAACGAGGACAGATGATGCTTCCTTGTGTTTGCGACTTAGAATGATGGAATATAGAATGATGTTGCGAAAATGATGGAATATAGTTCACGGCAAGAATTCAAGGAAAAGGAAACATACAAATGCTCCTTTATTCTCCGTTCACCTGCTGTAATGTAACGGAGTGCCAACTGAACCTAAATTTCAATACTGCCTGATTTACAATACGAGTCAGATGAGGTCCTGCATGTATCCGAGCTCATGTGGAGGGAGTGCGTTCAGCCTCCTCTTGATTAGTCAGCTTTACGGCGAGGCCCTACATGGCTGTCTCCTCATCTCGCAGTTCTGGAAGACTGATGAGGATTTAATCTCGTTGACTCTTTCCTCCCCCTCTGTACCGCTCAGGAGTGTCTGAAGAAACACAGCGCCCTCCCGAGTGCACTGTGTGTGTGTATATTGCTTATGGTCTTTGATGGAGAGTAACTTTGATTACAATTAATAATTTCCTCTCATAATTTTAACGAGCAATCAACTGCCACTGAAATAAAGACATTACGAATCTCCTAATAGCTTTGTCAGCTGACACTTGTGAAAGCACTGGCAATACAAGTACTAACTAATTATGTCCATGACTGTAAAGTGTAACAACTTGACTAAGAAAGATAGAGAGAAAGATGGAGAGAATAAGAGACAGAGAGAGAGAGAGAGAGAGAGAGAGAGAGAAATAGAAAGAAAGAATTGGGCTGACTTAAAAGTTCCATTTTAAAAGCTTTGGCAACAGTGCAGCTGTTGTGTCATGAATTAAAACTAATCTGCCATTAGCTGCGCGAACGAGCCCATGTGTGTGTGTGTGTGTGTGTGTGTGTGTGTGTGTGTGTGTGTGTGTCTGTACTATTTTTATTCTTAACTCTTTCTGTGTTTACGGCAGTGGACATGGTGGCAGGTGTGTATGTGATCGCATTTATGCGTGTGTTGAAAGAATTATGAATGGAAGTAAAGAAAAACCAGACTGGGAAAAAGAAAAAACCAGACTGGAAAAAGAAAAACCAGACTGGAAAAAGAAAAACCAGACTAGAATGGGGCAAGAAGGAGCTGAAGAATGAAATGAGGGATGAATACATGAGAAGAGAAAGGGATATATAGAGAGGGAGTGATAGAGGAGGGAAGGAGAGAGGGAGGGAGACGGTCTATGGACAGTCGATAGTTAAAACAGGTGAGGGGAGCCATGGGTCTGGGGGGAGGGGTGTCCCCATTCTAGCGGAGCTCACAGGCCCCACCCCCTGAGCCACTGGCCACACCCCTGGCTCCACCCCTCTACTGCAGTGGGTCCCCCGCGGGGGGGACGTGCTCACTGAGCCCTGTCTCACAGTACGACCCTCTGACTTTGGCATTGATCAGACCCTGGACGGGGGACAGAGCTGTGTGTGCACGCCCGTTGTCCTGTGTGTTTACAACCCTGGTATTGGTCATTTTGGAGGCTCTTATGGGGAATCAATAGAGTGGTTAAGAGAGGATGAGATTGGAGCAATGTAATGCTGTAAAGTGCTCATACTTGGAAGGCTTTCTCTAAAGCACCCACACACACACACCCACACACGCCCACACACACCCACACACACACACACACACACAAACACACACACACACACACACACAGAGTCATGCTTTTACGCATGCCTGCTACACCCCCCCCCCCCACCCCCCCCCCCGCACCCCAAACCCCACCTCCCCGCACACCTTTTTGGCACTGCATGCTCCCTTGCTTGTTGTTGCTATGGGCAACAGTTTACCAACCCTCATTACCGACTCACCACCAATACACACGTTGCGCAAACTAAACGCTCGCATTTCCACATCAAACAGCGAGGGTCTGCCAGAGAGCTTAAGAGCGAACCATCTCGCTTCCAGCCTGCAAACTTGGGCCGGTTTGATCCGGGCCGCTTCGGGGAGGACGTCTGGTTTCTATGGACACGCGGCTCCTCAGAGACAGACCTGTGCTCTGGTTTCCGATTGACAACAACCAAAACTGCTGTAGCTACCCTGGCATGAGATGGACCCAGCAGCCCGCACTTGACCACCGGAGGTTTGAGGGGTTTATGAGCAGTGGAGGCCACGTGTAGGAGATGGACTTGTACGACAGGAAGATGGAGAACACCGCTCCTCCCGTGTTGACGCCCGCATGGTCTCCCGGTCTGTGTGTGAGACCCCTCGTCCTGGAGACTTGTCACTTCAGAAACGTTCAGATCCAGGCGAATCTACCAATGACGTGCGTGCATTTGTGACTCCATATACATAAGTGGGGCGTGGTCTTTGAATCCTATGAATGGTAATATAGGAAATGTAACCTTTAACCCCTTGCACAGAGGCACATCTTCTAGACACAGACCTTGTGGGCTAATGCTAGGGGTTTGGATATAATACAATACCAACCCCCTCCGTAGTCTAACACACTGATATTTACAGGCCACCCAAAAGAGCTTGGAGGGGCTCCTTCAGCGGTTAGGGTTAGTTAGGGTTAGGGTTAGTTAGGGTTAGGGTTAGTTAGGGTGTTGCGGTCGGAGCTGACCTCTGCCCCTGGAACAGGTCTTCAGGAGCAGAGCAAATCTCACAGAGCAAATTATCCTTTATGCTCTCAGCATGTTTCTTACTTATTGTTTGTAGCAAAGTTTGAGTGCATAAATCCATTTTAATATAAGCTGTTGTTGCAGTGGTTATATTTAGAATACGGTGCAAAATATCGCAGGAATAGATTTTCATTTAATATTTGCTGTAGTCAGATATGTCTCTTACTTATCTAGTGATTATTGATTGTAGACAGGCCTGCACAATATATACCGCGTACTAATCATTACTGCAGTATTGGCCTGCTGATGTCTGATACAGAGGTCTGATACTGATGCCTGATACAGAGGTCTGATTTTAATGTCTCATACTGATGTCTGATACTGATGCCTGATACAGAGGTCTGATTCTAATGTCTCATACTGATGTCTGATACAGAAGTCTGATGCTGATGACTGATGCTGATGTCTGATACAGAGGTCTGATGCTGATGTCTGATACTGATGTCTCATACTGATGTCTGATACAGAGGTATGATGCTGATGTCTGATACAGAGGTCTGATGCTGATGTCTGATGTCTCATACTGATGTCTGATACAGAGGTCTGATGCTGATGTCTGATACTGATGTCTCATACTGATGTCTGATACAGAGGTCTGATGCTGATGTCTGATGCTAACGCTACTCGACACTGGTCCATTAGTCATGTCACATCATGGGTTCACTAACCGTGTTTCTGATTAAAGATATTACATATCAGTGTTGCAGCTTGATGATATTTTCAGTATTATGTCTATATCTCATAACTGTAACTGTGAACACAACTCTACATTTAAATATCAGTTAATCAATACTGAGCTGGCTTTGTCTATATTGCATCTTCAAAACAGGGTAGAGATCAAAGGTCACAACCTCCACAGTGTGTACCAACAACACAGGGTGTGTGTGTGTGTGTGTGTGTGTGTGTGTGCGCGTGTGGCGCTGCGTGTGTGTGTGTGTGGGTAGCAGTGCCTTAAACGTGCACAATCACCATGGTTTAAACTAAGCACTCACAGTTGCAGTAGTACAGGGTTCAGACTGCCACCATACTGACACATCAGAGCCGTGCAGCGCACACCCTGAGAGGAAACGTGACATGGTTGAAGAGGAGAGAGAGAGAGAGAGAGAGAGAGAGAGAGAGTGTGTGTGTGTGTGTGTGTGTGTGTGTGTGTGTGTAAGCATCAGTCTGTCGAGGCTGATGTGTGTGTGTTTGCATTAACCTCCATGTCCTCTCTCCCACAAGTCTCCCGTTACGTCCTCCGTGTGCGGAAACAAAACAGTGGAGAGAGAGACCGGACGTGTGTGTGTGTGTGTGTGTGTGTGTGTGTGTGTGTGTGTGTGTGTGTGTGTGTGTGTGTGTGTGGTGTGTGTGTGAGTGTATGTGATAAATATTTTATCTGCTGGTCACCATCTCTTGCTGATCAAATACTAGCTCACCCTGTTGAACAAGGCAGCTCCCTGGGTCACTCCTCTTTCACTCTGCTGTCTGCAGAATCTTCCCCTCCTCCTTTGATTCCTCTCTCAGCCTCCCTCCCTCCCTCTTTCTCTCTCTATCTTTCTCTCTCTGCTGTTGCCACACCCAATCAATATGCCACTCCAGGATGGTATTGACATTGTGTTGACACATGTCAGTTATGTATGTGTGTTTGTGCGTGCGTATGTATGTTTGTGTGTGTGTATGTATAGGTGTAGGTGTGAGTGTGTGTGTGTGTGTGTGTGTGTGTGTGTGTGTGTATGTTTGTGTACGTGTGTATCAATGTGTGTGTGTGTGTGTGTGTGTGTTTGGGTGTGTGTGTGTGTGTGTGTGTGTGTGTGTGTGTGTGTTTATGTATAATATAGTCACAGACTCACTGACAGTTCTAGTTCATCTCGACTCCTACAGTATGCCACACCATTCATGCCTCATACACTGTATGACTAATGAGGGTTAGAGGGCAAGCAAAACACACACACACACACACATACACACACACACACACACACACACACACACACACACACACATACAAACTATGTTAGTGGAGTTTTCCAAACTGTTCTTTTAACTGTTGTATTTTTTTAACGAAAGACGATTTTGGGTATGAATTTTCCCTCATGGGTACAGCACAATGCCAAAACCTCCTCAGAGGGGAAAAATAAATAAACACACACACACACACACACACACACAAACTTCCTCTCTTGTATTTCTTCAGCTTTCTGTCAGCTGTCAGTCCTCTTTTTCTCTCAGCTCAAGAGAATGAAAGTTTAATAACAGATAGAGGGAGAGAGAGAGAGAGAGAGAGAGAGAGAGAGAGAAAGAGAGAGAGGGGAGGAAGAGCCAGAATGATAAAGAACTACTGATGGGTTTAGGAAAGGACAGGCCACCAAAGCCCATGCAGAGAATAAGGGTGATAAATAGGAGAGAGGGAGAGAGCGAGGGAGAGACCAGCAGCCTTCCAGATGCCAGGACTAAAGGGGGAGGAGAGATCAGACAAAGTGAAAGAGACCCGCACACCAACAGAGACAACAGAGTCTCATTCTAGCTCTGAGCGTGGAACAGAAACACTGTTAGAACATTTCACACACACCTGCGAAGACAGACGGTCATTATCAACAGTAGTACATGTTTCACCCCTCACTTGGAAGTCCCCTCTCATCCTGTTTACATCCCTCTCTTCTATCCTGTTCTTCTATCCCTCTCTTCCATCCCTCTCTTCTATCCCTCTCTTCCATCCCTCACGTTTATCCAGGCTCTCATCTCTCCAGACCTTTCTCTCTCTCCTCTCGCTCTCTCTCATTCACTCCTGTCATTTACATCTCTAGATCTTTCCAATTATCTCTCCATTTTGCCCTGCCTTTCCATGCCGACTTTGCCTCCCAAGAGTGGCTGGGAAAATGTAAAATATCTCCCGCTCTCTCTTTCATGGATTTCTCATTCGCCCCTCTCCTTGGAATGACCCCTTCCTCTGTCAGTCTCTCTTTCTCTCTCCCTCTCTCTTTCGGTACCCCCCACCCACATTCTCTATCTTTTAATCTCTCCATCTCTCTGTGTGCTCCGTCCCTCCTGGTGGGGGCAACACTCCACATCCCCTGAAGATTCTTGTCGATTAGGGTCCTGCCGTGTGAACCCAGACAAGAACGGACCCCGCTGACAGAGTGCTGTGTCCACCACGCCACCCTACGTTACTGAAGGAAGAGAGTGTGGTAGTTATACTTTATGTTGAATGCTTCCTGGACATGAGTGTTAAACCTCATTAAGTCTTTGTGGGCTTGATGGTTAAGGAGTAAAAAACTAACACAGCGGAAATCTAGTTCACCGACATACCCGAGTCCTTCCACACTTTTCTGAAGTATGACGATGAATTTGATAGATTCTGAAATTCTTTTTTGTATGTAGCACACAATTTTGAAAAAAAGAAATCTTTTTAGAAATTGTAATGTCGTGACCTTCATAACTGTTAGAACAGAGCGACCTCAGATTCAGTCGTGGTTAGAACGCTAGTGCTAGCGTGCTGCCAGCCGCTGTTAGAACGCTAGCGCTAGCCTGCTGCCACACGCTAATGGCACAGGAGACTGTAGGTGATTTGTGTGACTCACACAACATATAACTACCTACACCTTGTTGTCTCATTTTACCCTCAGCACGTTGCATTGTCCATTTTTCATCCCCTGAAAGGTACTTAAGCTGTGAAGCCATCCGCTACTACGTCCACACTGCACACAACGCTAACAGGAAAACAGGCGCGGTTGTTTGTTACACTTGATGACGTAGCCAACTAGACACATTAATACAATACGTGTTTAGGTGTATCAGGCACACAGAGGTGTGGTGTAGGCTTAACTACAAACAGAAAACAAAACATGGTGTTATTATCGTTACGGGTGAGGCCATGGACGGATGACGTAAAGGTGTATGATGGGTGTAGGTTAGGATGAAGGTGTATGATGGGTGTAGGTTAGGATGAAGGTGTATGATGGTGTAGGTTAGGATGGAGCAGTAAGATGGGTGTAGGTTAGGATGAAGGTGTATGATGGGTGTATGTTAGGATGAAGGTGTATAATGGGGTGTAGGTTAGGATGGAGCAGTAAGATGGGTGTAGGTTAGGATGAAGGTGTATGATGGTGTAGGTTAGGATGAAGGTGTATGATGGTGTAGGTTAGGATGGAGCAGTAAGATGGGTGTAGGTTAGGATGAAGGTGTATGATGGGTGTATGTTAGGATGAAGGTGTATAATGGGTGTAGGTTAGGATGGAGCAGTAAGATGGGTGTAGGTTAGGGATGAAGGTGTATGATGGTGTAGGTTAGGATGAAGGTGTATGATGGTGTAGGTTAGGATGGAGCAGTATGATGGGTGTAGGTTAGGATGAAGGTGTATGATGGGTGTATGTTAGGATGAAGGTGTATGATGGGTGTAGGTTAGGATGAAGGTGTATGATGGTGTAGGGTTAGGATGGAGCTGTATGATGGTGTAGGTTAGGATGAAGGTGTATGATGGTGTAGGTTAGGATGAAGGTGTATGATGGGTGTAGGTTAGGATGGAGCTGTATGATGGTGTAGGTTAGGATGAAGGTGTTATGATGGGTGTAGGTTATGATGGAGCTGTTTGATGGGTGTATGTTAGGATGAAGGTGTATGATGGTGTAGGTTAGGATGAAGGTGTATGATGGGGTGTAGGTTATGATGGAGCTGTTTGATGGATGTATGTTAGGATGAAGGTGTATGATGGTGTAGGTTAGGATGAAGGTGTATGATGGGTGTAGGTTAGGATGAAGGTGTATGATGGTGTAGGTTAGGATGAAGGTGTATGATGGGTGTAGGTTAGGATGAAGGTGTATAATGGGTGTAAGTTAGGATGAAGGTG
>NC_135223.1:792500-797500 GCF_052324685.1 Brachyhypopomus gauderio | reverse complement strand
TCATGTGGCAGCTGTGCTCCGAGCACACACTGGATTAACAGACGTCAAATCCCACGAAAGAAAACCCCAAAGCCCAAAGCCCAAACCCCAAACCCCGCGCCTTGGGCTCCAACACTCACATATGGTCGTGATTACTGCAGGATCAGAGCACATTAACCTCGACAGACTGAGGGATCTGATATTCTTGCTAAAATCTTAATTACCTTTTCTCCCCCTTATTTAACAGAAGCATTTCATTATCTCTCTTTCTCCTGCTCATTTTTTGCCTGACAGAAAAGGTGATATCTTCCACACATGGATACTCTCACCACACACACACACACACACACACACACACACACACACACACACACACACACACACACACACACACACACACACACACACACACACACACACACACACACACTGCCACAACAAGCAGCCCGTCACAGAAGCTGTTGTCTCTCTTATCAAATCTAAGCCATGACCTCAACAATGATCGCCTGTCAGTTTCTACCCTCTCTGTAATGCATACATACACACACACACACACACACACACACACACACACACACACACACACACACACACACACACACACACACACACACACACACACACACACACACACACACACACACACACACACACATACCCCCCATGGCTCTCCACAACTCATGTTCCTCACATCCATACCCACACACACACACACACACACACATATATCCATATGAATACATGGCAGGTTTCCTTTCAGGCTGGCCTGCATCTGTGGTACCAAAGGCCTCAGACAGAGAGTTCAGGACCAAAGCTCACTGCTCCAGACAATTAGCATTAGAATACGGCAAAATCTGTGGAAAGAATCGTTTGAAATTCCAATATCAACCTTAATACCCCTCCCTTCTGTCATACGCACACACTTACACACACACACACACACACACATATACACACACACACATATACACACACACACATACACACACACACACACACACACACACACACACACACACACACACACACACAGATGTCGTGAGTGCTGCTTTGAGCAGGACTTCTTCAGATTGCTGGCCATCGAGCTCAATGGACCATGACTACTCTTCTTATGAAGCATCAGAGGAGACACAGCATGAGAGAGAGAGAGCGGAAGGAGGGAGAGAGGGAGAAAGAGAGAGAGAGAGAAGGAGAGAGGGAGAGAGAGAGACAGAGGAAAAGAGAGGGGGTGGATAAAGCCAGGAATGCGATGTTTTGAAGTCCCCCCTGCGACTGTAAGCTTGTCTGTGTCCCCCTACGGATCTTCTGAACGCAGGGATTTACACCCCCACCCCCCTGCCCCTGCCCCCCAACACACACACACACACACACACACACACACACACACACACACAAATGTGCGCAGCCTCCATCACCCTCCTCTGTCTCGGTCTGGCGGCTAACCTGTGGGGCTGTGGCTACTTATCTGCCCTCTTCAATAGCGCGTTGAAATGGTGCTCGACCGTGCGTGTGGTGTAATGCACGCGGGGCTTTGCACCACAGCTCAGAGCAGCATCTGTTTTGCGCTGATTCACAGCCTTGTGTGTGATCCGCAGACACTCTGACAGCACAGCTACACACTGCAACACGGCACCGAGCAACTAACTGATCACAGCAAACACCCTCACAATGTAGGTCAAACCTGATTCGAACTTTAGGCAAAAAGGAATGTTCAGCTTTTTCATTCGGGTGCAGTCGCACGCGTGCACACACACAGACACACAGACACACACACACACACACACACACGCACACAAGCACGCACACGTGAGCATATACCTGCTCACCATTAAACACTAAAAGGTTTCTGACACAAGCCCTCTGCACACATCAAAAGATGCTAAGCACTTGCTATGAGCCGTGGAACCCAGGAAGGTTTGTTTCCTCTAACAATCATACCTCAAGACCCCTAAACAAACCTCAAGACGCCTAAACAAACCTGGTCCATTGAGCCTGTTCTTGAACCCTGTCTCCCAAGGACATCTACCTTGATACCTCACCCCCACCACCGAGCAGTGGCACAAACACAACATGGCTCAAGAAGACTCGCCAGCCGTTCCAAAGGGCTAATCTAGATGGGATCTGAAGGATTGGCTAATCTCCAGATAGCACAGTTAGCATAAATAGCTGTAGCCTAGCGCACGAGATCCTGTGGAGATGTCTAGCTCTGTTTAGCCAAGCAGCTCTGCTAACGGGGGGAGCGCACTCTGCTGTGCAGTAAACATCCACAGGCCAGCCCAGCACTCGGGGACATGGCGGGCCAGGCAGGTGGGCGAGCAGCGATAAGCTCTTGGCGCGAGCCTCCGCGGTGCGAAAGGTGGTTAGCGCACGATAAACTCCGCCCTCCCACGAAGGACCTCAGCGAGAGCTAGCGCGCTAGCGGCCGATGGGATCTCATTTGAATTTCGCAGCCCTGAGAGGCTGGCAGGTGAGAACCTTACGTGGAAATCTCCAGTGACAGCGGGGTTGGGGGGGTGGATAGCTTCGCAAAAAGGGGCTCTGTGCAGCGTGGCGCAGTTTCCTGTCTCCCCCCTGTGCCACTGGGGCTTCAGACCCCTTCCACTTCCCAGATGGGATGTAGCACTCCAGTAGCCCCGGGCTGGCTCTTGCAGGCCTAAGATGCTGGATTTGTTTAAGGGGGAAACTGACAACCCCTCACGGAAGCCATTACCCAATCACTCACGCAAAAAACCTTGATGTGAGGGAATGCAAATTTATTTTGACTCTAACTTAACCAAGGACTAAGCTCCAGTTGAGTTAAATGTTGTACAGTTGTGTTCAAAATTATTCAACCCCCATAGCAGTAAAATGTTTTATCAAGTTTAACATTTATTTTTATCTTCTTCATAATCAGATCAAATAAGGGCTTGTGTTATAAACAAATGCAACTTAAATTACAACAATACTTTTTCTGTACCAACAAATGACCTTCTTGTGATTTACTCTGACAAAATTATTCAACCCCTTAAAGATTACCACACTCAAGAACAGAGGTGTCAATCAGGTGTTTTCAATTAGGCATTGAAAGAATGTGAACAGAACCAAAACGAGCAGACATTAAGCAGATTTAAAAGTACTTGGACACTAAGCTCCTTCTAGACAGTTAATAGTGTTTGTGCAGCATGGTGAAGTCCAGAGAATGGTCAAAGAAGTGTGGGGAGGAGGTAACTGGTCTTCATAAACAAGGATATGGATATGAAAAGATGGCCAGGGCTTGGTTACAGAAGAAAGGCTGGATGATTCTGGAGTAGCTATCACAATCACCTGACTTAAATCCCATAGGAAATCTCTGGTGGTAATTCATGTCAATGAATTAGAGGACTTTCCCCATGAGGAATGGGATAAGATACATGTTTATAGCTGCAAGAAACTTGTTTCACATCTGAAGGAAGTTATTACTGCCAAAGGGAGTTGTACTAAGTACTAATGTTGAATGTGTCTAAGGGGTTGAAATTTTTGTCAAAGAGGAAATTGCAAGAATTCCTGGGCCTTTGTTGAAATATCAGAAGACATATTGTAGTTTAAGGTTCATTTATCTATTATGTAAACCCTTATTTGATTTCATTGTGAAGAAGATAAAAATTTAATGTTAAACTTGATAAAACACTATTATAGGGGTTGAATAATTTTGAACACAACTGTACTTTTAACTAAAACCGCACACACAGATGGGAGCAAACTACCAAACCCTCTGAAATCCGCCAATATTCTGGTGAATGTACCTTATCAACTGTTCTTGCCAGCAGGCACAAGGTCTATCAAATCGAATGTAAAATTCCATGGGACTGGGTGGGGCTCTTTCTCGCTGTAAAGTCCCAAGGTTCATGGCAGGTTCCTCGTGGCCGGTCTGCACAGAACGTTGTTGTCGCCACACACAGCTGCTGACCGGTGACCTTGGGCAGCTATTAATAGCGCGCAGGTGAAACGTCCCTCGGAGATCTCGCTGCTGTCGTGTTAGCCCAGGAGCAGGAGCTCATCCGTGTGCAAGTGCAGACGGACGGGCGTGGCTCGACCCGCCAAACTCGGCTGCCTGGCATCCGGGGTCACAGGTCGCGGGTCATGGGCCGCGCCCACAAATGGAGGCCTGGGATGCGATGGGATCAGGTTCTCCAATAGTACCATGTCAACGTGATCTATAACAGCTTGCAAAGATCAAAACCCCCGAGTGAAAATGGGAGAAAATGAAACTACACAATGCCATTCTCACTGGAGTCTCAAAGTGAGCGCTGGGTGTGGCTGCTGGTGCCTTCTGAGGTGACAGGGCTGCAGTAGCCGAGCCTGCTTCAAAAAATATTATACATATATAAATAAACAGGAGCTCGTATTCTAGAATAAGCCTCGTAGCCAATCGGCATGCTCAAATCGGCTTTGTGGGCAGCCCTACCGCACCAAAAAGAGTGCAGAAAAATCGAAAATGAAACCAAAGCACCAGCTAAACCCCTTCACGTCAGATTTGCTGTTGCTCTGCGATCGTTTATAGCAGCACTGGAAATCAGCCAAATAAAAGAAAACAGCAGCTGTCTTCTTTGAAGGCTTTTCTCGACGGACAGGCGAGAAGAGCTCAGGCACACGGCGGCCGAGGTGCTGCTGTTTACGCGGCACGTTTTACGGGCAGCCTTGCCCCTCTCTCTGCTCGCCACGCCCCCCCCATGCTGCCACGCCCTTGCACCGCACTCCCGACCACAGCTGCCGACATCACCTGACACCCTCGTGCCTCCGTCACACCTCTTTGCTTTGCGCCCCCTCACACGGGGCACCAATATCGCGGCGAGCCCAAGCCGAGCCGGTGAGGCCCGACACACTGTGCTCTGTGAGAGTATGGGTATGTGTGCACGCCTCTCCCTGGACAGTACGCCGGGCAGGCCGCCTGCAGCTGCTCTCATGTGGAGCAATTGTAGGCACAGCAGCTGTGGAATGCCCAGGAATGCCCAGGTCTGCTCAGGCTGACACCAGCTCACACCACCCACTGCCATTGGGGGCAA
>NC_135223.1:787500-790000 GCF_052324685.1 Brachyhypopomus gauderio | reverse complement strand
TGGGACATGCAGGAGGACAGAGACAGGCAGAGACAGCACTGGGACATGCAGGAGGACAGAGACAGGCAGAGACAGCACTGGGACAGACTAACATTCAAATGCAATAGGACTGGAACAGGATCCAGAACTGCACTCTACTAATCAGACATCTGAGAGACACAAACACCTGCAGACAAACTCACATACAAACTCACACACTGACACACACACACACTGACACACACACACACACACGGTTGCACTAGGGCTGCACTTAATGCTATTTATTAACTAATAAATTAAACACATTTTTCAATATTCTTGGGTAAGAAAAATAAACATCAAAATATATTAATATTATAATTAATATTTCAGTAATTTATTCTTAAAAACAAACATGTGAGAGGAAATAACATATACACTGGAGGGAAAAAATTGCTCAGTTTTAATATCCATTTTCACTTCCACAATCTCTCCAAAATAAAATTAAAGGAAGAACATGCACAATTGAAATAAATTGAACTGTCTGCATTGTTCAGTTCAAGTAAACCGAGCGGTCTGCATTTAGCAATCCAACAGCAAAACAAATGAAACAGGAGTAACCAAAACCAGCGTGATCGAATCAAATCTCCGTAGCACCACCACACCCCCGAGCAGGCATGCACATCTCTCCCCATCCCTTCTTCTCTCTCTCCCCCTCCTTCCTCCTCTCCTCCTCTCCCCCACCCCTCTCATCCTGCCTCCTGTCTCTCTCAGGACATGGGTGTCTGTGTGTCCTGATTCGGGAAGACCATAACAGTGGAGGAACGGCGGTATGTCTCCGGCATTCTGAGACCAGCTTTGCTGCTTGTCATGCTGGAGCACCTTCCCCAGTGGAGGCAAGGACGTAAGCCTAGCCACGCCTCTTCTTCAGGGCGGGGCTGACCTCCAACTAAAATGTATGGGCAGCACATGGATTTGAAACAACTCCACACTTCTCTTCCAAGATCCTGAGAGCTCTTTGAAGTCTGGCAGTTCTATCACACACACCAGCCAGCTCATCATTCACAAACCAAACATCCCAGCTGTCTTCCCCAGACAGACGGAGATATTTTCCGCTGTTAGCCTCCACAAGCACCGTTGTGGTCAGACCGTATGAAGTAGGCTCCCAACCCTGATTAATAAAGTGGTGGTCACCCCTAACTATTCCAAGGTGACAGGATTAGTCCAAGCGTCTGTAGTGATGTTTGATGGAGTGTTTTTGAGTTCGGCTTTGGATCTCATATTTCTTCTCTCCAACACATCTGTAAAGTGTCGTCTGGGGGTTGTGGGGGAGAGGGGGTGGCTGATCATCTCACGGAGGCCTCAAGCTACGACTAGGTGTCTCACGTGCTCGGTGCTTCTGTGTGGCTTCACTACGACTAGGTGTGTCACGTGCGCCGTGCTTCTGTGTGGCTTCACTACGACTAGGTGTCTCACGTGCTCGGTGCTTCTGTGTGGCTTCACTACGACTAGGCGTCTCACATGCTCCGTGCTTCTGTATGGCTTCACTATGACTAGGCGTGTCACATGCTCCGTGCTTCTGTGTGGCTTCACTATGACTAGGTGTCTCACGTGCTCCGTGCTTCTGTGTGGCTTCACTACCACTAGGCATCTCACGTGCACCGTGCTTCTGTGTGGCATCCACACTGCTTTGCCTCATTCTTACAAAGAGATCCATGGAGCATATTAGAGTAATGAAAACAGTGGCATATTGTAGTCTCATTTCCTCATTTTCACTGTGTTATGATATTAATAATAATGGATCCTGTGTCAGATGCCTGATCAGAAAAGAACAGGCCCTCAAATTCAAAAGGGCTGTTGTGACCCAAAGATTAATTTCAACTTTGTATGTCATAGCAACCGTTTCACTGACTGGGAGAATCAGAACTTTTACTTTATGTACAAGACTTAAAACATAAACTGGCCATGGCATGTATTTATTATCATCATTATTAAATCATAGTGAAGCGCAAGACAATTACGGAATTAATTACAGATGATTCCAGCGTCGGGTAACGTTGGTGTAGGCTGTCATACACGGTTGGTAAACTGAATATATTTAAAAACCGTTACAGTGCAACGTTGAGCTGACATAATAGCAGAAATGCAGAAATGCCCTTTGACATGAAGGCGATGAAGAAACCCAATTTGATGTGACTGTAACTACACTGGTTCCGTGTGCTGATAGCTCTACCGTATCAGTCTTGGACGGGGAGGAATCGTGAACAGAACTACGGTTCTGTCTTGGTGCCAGAGCGCTCCGGGGCGCAGGGCTTTGGGCGTGTGTGTGGAGCTGTTGTGCTGTTGCGATAAGACTCTCCCTGCTGGTGTAAAACACTCTGACGCTGGCGATGGCGGCTGGGTTTGGGCTGCGACGCTCTGGGGGGACAGACGCCACCTGCACCGCACAGACGTTATGAAAACTGGCGCATTTCTGTGATCAGTGATGTCGAATACGCAGACGAGTCACAACAGCCTTAGCATGCGCATAAGCATGACA
>NC_135223.1:782500-785000 GCF_052324685.1 Brachyhypopomus gauderio | reverse complement strand
GTGTGTGTGTGTGTGTGTGTGTGTGTGTGTGTGTGTGTGTGAGGGGTTCATCCCATTTTCTTCAGTTGTTTACCCACTATTCTTATGAAAGACTAACGATGTAAGTAGGGGTGCACGATATGGACTAGAATTACGATGTGCGATAACATTGTTGGATATCCCGATATCGATGTGAACCACGATAAATTAAGATTAAAATACAGAGATGTAGTGTCTCTCTGAACAGCAGCACGTTAATTAGTTTTTTTTTTTACTGTGTAATGAATCCAGAATAATTCCAAATATTTTGCAGGTTTATTCAACAATAGATTCAATCTAGGTTTATACTTTCACGAGTGACCGTAGCACCTCCGCGAACGACGGAAGCATTTAATCTTGCCGTGTCACATTCTTTGCAGTGTTGTCCGAAACGATATGTAGGCCTAGTAGTATAGAAAAAAACACCCCTCAAATACAGGGGAATGAACATTTACCTGACCAATTTTAATGTTGCTTTGTGTATCAGGTTTGAAAAGTGCTGGAATTTAGGCTAAAGTACTTGAAATTGTAACTACTTCGTTTCACAACAAATATCTGTCTGACTGAACAGTTCTCTTGTAATTACATTAACAAATACGAGCCTCTTGTAATTCCAGGACGAAACATGAAAGAACGTGAAGACGTTAAGATTGGGCGTTTTGAAAATAAACAACCATTAAATAATGTGATAAAAAAAGCGAATTATTTCGAATCATTTAGAATATATGTATAAATATTTAACTCAATTAAGTTTAACGAGCAGGAAATTATTGAAATGGACTTTGAAAGTGACGTACAAGTGCTTTAATTCCACCTTGTATAGGTGTATGAACCCGGCAAACATGACTGTTCTCATTGCGCTGAGACGCGGCGCGCGCGAACTTAAAAAATTCGAGAGGTGCACGACCTCGTGAATCGACAGCGCACGAGACCATCGCGCATGGGCGAAGCCACCGTGATTACGTTATTTTCGCCTTGCGGACCCTCGCGCTGCGTCAAGTGTAAACCAGGCTTAAACCAAATCGCGTGTCTGATGAGCGTGTTCACCTCACTCTGCCTCTTGCCTACTTACGTCACGTGATCATAGTCTGCAGCGCGAATAGCTCCCTCTATTGCTGGACGAGGATAATGCAATTTGAGTTGCTGTTATTCAAGGAGTTATCGTGGCTCTTTCGATGTGTTTATCGTGAAACTTCACATCGCGATAACGATAAAAATACGATTCATCGTGCAGCCCTAGATGTAAGGAAACCAGTGGGGACGTGATCGGCTAAGCGGATCTTTCAACAGCGAGGCGTCAGCCCGCCAGCCCTGTAAACGCTCACAGATGGCAGGAGACTCCGCCCCTGAACCCTGACCCCTGACCCCACACGGGTTTCATCATCCACCAGCCGGTCTTCAGGAGAACTATCCCAGTTCACACAAAGCACCTGCAAACTGGGGAGAGGGAGAGAAACACAGACAAAGAGACAGAGGGTGACAGAGAAAGAGACAGAGACAGAGAGACAGACAGACAGAGAGAGAGAGAGAAAGACATACAGACAGACAGAGATAGGGAGAGAGGGAGGCAGTGGAGAAGAAGAAAAAGCAAAAGAAAGATAAAAGAACAACAAAAGGAACATTACCGCTGGTCAGAATGGTGATGTCGAGCCATCTAAGAGGGCGCTTACGACATTCATCAGGGATCTGAACACTGATTATCTGAGCGCAACAACACAGTCGACCACGGTGACCGATGAAACACTCCACCTTGACAATGTACAGAGTCAGTGAGCACGTCTGCACCGTCTGCACTGTGAGCACCGTCTACACCGTGATCACCGTCTACACTGTGAGCTCTGTCTGCACCAACTGCACCGTCTGGCTGACAGGAGCAAAGAGTTTGCCAGCAGTGTGGAGAATAGAGCCAGAGCAGAGCGGCACGCCCAACAGAACACACAACACTCCCAATTCAGGAGATTCAGGAAGAATCCAAACAGGAATTCTGAATGTTCCACATCTACCAGTCTGTCCGATATTGCGAGGTGACCACACCAACACTGACACACACACACATAAACACACACACACACACACACACACACACACACACACACACACACACACACACACACACACACCCATACATACAGACACACACACCCATACACACACACACACACACACACACACACACACACACACACACACACATACACACACACACACACACACACACACACACACACACACACACACACACTAATGAAGAATCATTTTTATAATATGTATTTATGATACTTTCTCCCCTCTCTAATTGTGATGAACTAACAAGTTTTATCTTTCATGTTCTTTTTCAAAAATGATATAATGTTCAGTCTCTTGTGTTATTCTGTAATAACCTCGAACTCTGTGAGCCAAATGTTGGCAGTACACATGAACCATGGTTTTCCCTGCCAATAAAGAACCTTGAACTGAGCTGAATTGGGAGGGAGGGGTGAAG
>NC_135223.1:765000-777500 GCF_052324685.1 Brachyhypopomus gauderio | reverse complement strand
ACTGTGTGTGTGAGGACTGTGTGTGTGAGGACTGTGTGTGTGAGCTGCTGTGTGCGGACGCTTCACTTCGTTACGTTTTCTTCCCTTTATCTCTTGGTTGGGTTTTTTTCTTCGTTTTAGCCACCACTGTCATGTCTTGCTCAGGGAAACATTTAACCAGTGAAAATGTCCAGGTCCTGTGGGAGCAGGCCTGGGTGACCAGCCAGACGGCACGGGAGAGGGCTTAAGAAAAGAGGATGAGTCTCGCATCCCACAGACACAACACCGCGGAGCAAAGAGCTCACATCCCAACACAGCGCCAGAACCCTGTCAGTCTCCCACTCCAGCTCCCAGTGTGTAGTGCAACTAGGCCAAGTAGAGGTAAGAGGGCATCACCACACACACACACACACACACACACACACACACACACACACACACCCACAAAATACACACACACACACACACCAAACACACACATACACACATACAAAACACACACATAAACACACATACACACACACCACACACACACACACCGCACACAAAACACACCACACACACACATACACACACGCACAAAACATACACAAACACACACACACAAAACATACATACACACACATCACCCCTCCCCCACCCCTTTCCATCTTCCGCATGCTGCTTTAGTTTCCACAATGCTCTTCTCTTCTCTCACAAAATGAGAAAAAAAAACATAAATCTAAAAACTTCTCTTAAATCTAAGCAACACTTTCATAAAGCCTGCCACAATTTTCGCCCGTGCTTTAGCTCATTTTTGATAAAAATAAAGGTTTTTTTCCTCTTTTTGTCAGCTCTGCTACACTCTTCCTTCTGTGCAGCTCACCGGAGACAGACGTGCCTCTCCGAAACATCGGGGAAGACGAGGCGAATCCCTGCTTGTGGAAAATCGCGGATTACTGGAAATCCTCGCCACGGGCCTACCGACAAGCCTAGTCCACGTACGGCTGACCTGCTCCTTAAACAAGACCTCTCAAGAACACTGAGGAATTTTGCATTTTTTACGCCTGAACACTTCCCGTCTTCCAGAATATTTTGACTGAAATATCACGCCAGGCTGCCAGGCAAAATGTCTGATGTTTTTGACTGAAATCTCTTGAACAAACAATGGCCAGACCACAACAACTAAAAGGAGATGTTAAAGTCAATTGTGTGTAATTAAATTTCACATTGTGCAGCCTGTATAATTTCTTCAGCGTGAGGACTAACATCATCTTTCATGTAAAGCTGTTTAAAAGCAGAGTCAACCTGGAAAAGACAGAGCAGAAGAATGTGGATCCAGTCACTAACCATCTCCACATGTTACATTCCTTCAGCTGTGTTCCCCATGTAGGACTCCAGACAGACCTTATCCACTGTGAACGGGAGTGGAAGAATGATTCTCTCCAGAGTCCACCACTGGTTCTGATAACACCAGCCAAACTTTTGTACGCTTGACTATTGGCTCCACCACTCTCGACCGTTTGGTCAGTACATCTACAGCTTGGAGGCCACACACACAAATACCTTCAAGGTCTTTTTTTTTTTTTTTTTGCAAAAACCTTTTTTTGAGACAAACCTGGTCTGTCGGGACCTTTGAAAGGTCGCTGGCGAAAGGGGGCTAAGTTGAAGAATAATGGGTGTGAGTTTGAGTTCACAGCAGTGTTTTGTCGGCCATCTTTTGAGAAAATGTAAACGATGGTGAACAAATCCTACACAATCCAGCCTTAAAGGCTCAACAGGGTTCTGCAAAGGCTTTTTACACATAAATCTACATAAACGTGATTCCTCCATTTCAGTGCCTATTTGTAGAAAACAATCCTGAAAACAGGATGCCCCAAAAACATGGCTGTTCATAAATGAGACAGAGATTTCCATGGTAGAATAACAATAACAGTAAATATATGAAGGACATGATTCTTGATTGTACTTTATACAAACTGATGACAAAAAAAAAACAGATCCTTTATTTGTCTCTCATTAATTGCTTTAATTGCCGTTTCGAGTTTCATTGTCAAGTCTAAATGCACATTAAACGTTCTGCCATTTCAGTTCCAGCTAAACGTTCAGTCTGAACGCTGCCTGCGTTGCCACTAACCTTTAAATGCGTTTGCTTTTCTCCGATTGTTCATACACATCTCCGGTTGACCTGGTTCTTGTATCTAAGCTGAGGTGATCTACATTCTTTTATCTATACACTACATTAAAATATTTAGGGACAATAAAAAATATAAAAATATTGATGACTGAATATTCAATATGAACATGAATATTAATTCATGTATTTATGAATATATATGTATAATGGTTTTGATATATAATGTAATTTTGTATGTCAGTCATCACAACAAAATGACAATTTGAGAATTTTATTGTTACTATTATTATTCAGAATGCCAAGACCGAGCAAAGAAAGGCTGAAATAAGAAGTGGTCAAAGAAGGTGAGTCCTGTGTGAGAATGACCTGAGAGATGCCCTTACATTTACACACTAGTCTTTCGCAAAAATCTAATACTGTTAAATACTCAATATAAATAACACATAATGAACTACATATGTATCACTATTTTGTGTAGCACATCTTTGTTCAAAATAGTTTATTATATATTATATTAGATGGCATAAATATTGCATGTGGCATAAATAGTAGAAAATAAAGAACTTGAGACTATGAGCAAATTTGGACTAATTTTACATTTCAGACAAGTGCTGAATCCTGATTTAATTTTACATATCAGATAAGCGCTGAATCCTGATTTGTGAAGAAAAATAATAAAAAAAGAAATAAACAGTAAACAACCACAAGGTACTTTTAGGGGCAAATGACGGTTAATGACTAACCGAGATGAGTCTATGAGAGATGAAGTTAAACATATAAACCCGCTCTGTTCTTTATGGAAACAGGGTGGAGGAACATAGATCCTGCACTATATGGCCCCTGTGCTCAGCTGAAAGATTTGGATTTAATATGATTATGATTTAGGCTAAATTCGCACTCCACCCCAGGCTGCCGCATCACCAGCGTTGGTGAAAGTAGGTCGATTTCTGCATTATTCCATCGATTTTGCTGAGATTTGGCACTTCTAAGCCCACACTTGACATGACACGCAGCTCCAGAAGTGTCACACTAGCTGTCTATCATATTCTGAAACAAATATGGAAGACACTAATGGTCTTCCAGAAGTCATCTAGCAAATTTATAACTTATCTGAATGTCAAATGAAAGTTATGTGTGTGTGTGTGTGTGTGTGTGTGTATGTGTGTGTGTGTATGCGTGTGTGTGTGCGCGCGTGTGTGCGTGTGGTGTGTGTGTGTGTGTGTGTGTGTGTGTAAGGGGGGGCAAGAGAGATGGAACTGTGGTATGCTGACAGTGTTAACACATTGAGGGTCACAGTGAAAAACGGCATAGAAGTGAATACGGGAACAGAGAGACAAGACTCCATGAACCACGCTGGGAGAGAGAGGGAGAGAGAGAGAGAGAGAGAGGGAGAGAGTGAGAGAGAGAGAGTGAGAGAGAGAGAGAGAGAAAGAGAGGGAGAGAAAGAGAGATGAGCTGGATTTGGGGAGGTCCATCTTGACCTGTTCTCAGGTCCCCTGTGGGGAGTGATATGTCGGACTCTACAGTTCTACAGTCTTACACAGAGAACACAGTCAGTCTAATAACAACGAGACCCTCATACACCAAACAGGGCCCATTTCAGCAGTAGCACTTACACTCTGCACCACGTGGTTGTGGGGGACCTACTACACTGCTCTGCCACAACTCTGCTCCTGTACACTGAGGAGTTCTGAGGAAGGACCCCGTGTGGTGAAGGAGACCCAATCTGATGACACTGCAGCTTTTGGCCAGGCAGTCTGAAACGATGCGGAGTGATGCTGTGAGAACTTATAGGACGTTGCTGACAGAAGAACAGGACAAAGTATCGCCACAGGGGCAGTTAAAAAGAGTCATTCATTAAAACCAGGCTGCTCAAAATCACTGATTTAACAAACAGGTATGTGTGACACCACACAGATACACACACGAACATACTGCAATCAAACTGATTAAAGTCCCAGCCAATGCATTTAAAACTACCAACCTTCCAAAGGTAGAAATGTCAGCTATAGTGTATGCAGCTGACTATTATTGGTCATTCTGGGAGATTTGCGTAAAGCATACGAGTTAAAACAATAGAATTTACAAAACCCTCCCAGTGCATGACATGAGGTTATATAAACCCTATGATATAGGTAAAATAAGTGATTCACGAATGAGCCAGAGAAACAGGACTATATATATATATATATATAGATACATCTATATAAATATATATTATTTTTTGTTTTTGTTGATAAAGATGTAATTGGAAATACTATGATCCAGTATCATGTGAATGTACCAGTGCACTGCAAACCCGGGTGTATTAGGCAGACGTGCTGCACAGCGTAACACAAAGGAGGGGAACTTACTGTATGTTGGAACTGTTCCAGTACACCGCGTGTCTGTTGGCGTGCGCCACGTAAAAGTTCACGCAGGTGAGAGTTATAAGAAAGATCACAGGTGCAACAAGAGCCATAATCCCCCGATATTCGTCTCTCCCCGACTCCCCTTTCTCTCTTCGTCTGTGTCGGTCCGGTCACGCGAGGCAACGCCGCGCCGACACCATCCCGTCGGAACCAGGGAGGAACAGCTGTCACGAGACGCAGCGAAGCGCGCACGAGATCCGACGACCTTCCGCACGAGCGCTGGTCACTCTAAAGGCGAAGAGACTGTGCGCGCGCCGCAGAAGTCAGCATCCATCGCGAGGACCCCCTCCCCCCCGTCCCCCATCGCTCGCGACCCAACCCCGCTGTCCGACAGGCGGCGGATCTCGCGCCGTCTCCGCTCGCGCCGCTCGGGGGTCTGGTGGAGCGCGAGGCGACTCAGAGCGCGCGGGTGCAGCTGCGCGCGCGGGACAAAAACATCGAAGTACCAACAAAGGGGGGAGTCGGTCAGACGAGACTGCGGTCGCGGGTCTCGGGCGATAAAAGCCCCGAGCATCAGAACTAGTGTTCTTTAATGTTGGGTGTCGTTTTGAGAACGATTATGGCTCGATAGTGTCCGTCGACGCGCGTGGAAAATCCTTTGCAGCGCTGGGAGACATTTCACACTTACAGATGTGTGACGAACAAGTCCTCGCGCGAGTTTTATTCGCTTCCCTCTGCTCCATCCACAACCGACCGTGGTACCACAAGCCTCTCAAGTTCTCTCTCTCTCTCTCTCTCTCTCTCTCTCTCTCTCTCTCTCTCTCTCTCTCTCTCTCTCTATTTGGTAGGCTGCGCGCGCTGTCACAAACTCCACCCCCTGCCTCGAACAAAACGCATCCACTCCTTCTAGAGCATCAGCTGTACTCAAAGATGATGCGAGAAGACAAACTTTATTTTAGCGCAGGCTCCACGGAGCCATTACGGCTGCAAAGAAAATAGACTCCTCGCAGTCGTAATTTTAGCAATTTGTCCTCACGGCCAATCCGGTAGCATCCTGTCTTTTCTAGTGTATAATACACAAAGTGACTTTGCACGTGAACTACCAGTACTGCGCATATGCCGCGTCCATCCCTCCGGTCCGTGTAAGTCTTGTCTAATACAGTATTATCTGAAATCCTCTTAGGCGAGTAAATTGATTCTCTCCTCACTTCGCTCCACTCCTACGCCGAGCTCATCTGCATGCAGGCTTAAAAGTTAATGGTTAATGTACCTGTGATACTGAACGCAGGCATGCACGTGCACCCCCACAACCCCCCCCCCCCCCCCCTCCTGCGCATGCACACACACACACACACAAACACACACACAGAGACACTCACACTCACACTCATACACACACACACACTTTCCCATCATGGTATTTTTACATCAAGGATGGTAAGTTGTCTCTTGTGTCACCTCTGGGCATGTTGCCGTGGTGATGGTGTTTTTATGAAGGGATGCAGAGAGAGAGAGAGAGAGAGAGAGAGTGTTTCGGTTTGCTTGTCATCTGTGGGGAATAAGTTGGTTAAAGAGAAGTCAGAATGATTTATTGGTAGAAAAGGAGGGAACAGAAGAAAAGAGGATAGAGAGAAAGAGAGGGGGATGAGGTGTCGTTGGGGAGTCCCTCTGTCTTTCTCCTTTCTGTTTTTCACTATCCCTGTTGTCTATTCCCTGCCCTTTGGTACAGCACAGAATCACTCTCCTTCTCTCCCTCTCCCCCCCTCTCTCTCCCTCTCTCCATCTTTCTCCCTCTCTCTTCATCTTTCTCTCTCTCTCTCCCCCCTCCCTCTCTCTCCCTCTCTCTTCATCTCCCTTCATCTCTTTCTCCCCCCTCTTTTCATCTCTCTCTCTCTCTCTCTCTCTCTCTCTCTCTCTCTCTCTCTCTCTCTCTCTCTCTCTCTCTCTCGTCTGCCCTGTCTTCCACTGTGTTAGGCTACACTGGCTCTTTCAGTGCTGGTTCCTCCTCTAGTCTCCTCGCTCTCCTGTGATCTACCTGTCACCTCACCGTGTGCCTTACACTCATCTGTCTGCCATCCATCTCTCTCTCTCTCTCTCTCTCTGTCTTTCTCTCTCAGCTTTTTCCAGAGTGCTTTCTTTCTTCATCCATCACTCCAGCCTGCTGACACCACACGACTTCTGAGGTGCAGGTAAGTGCCACGCAAATGTGTTTTGCATGTTTATAAAAAAATAATTATATGTTACCCACACACACGTATGCACACGCTCACTCCTCATTTTAAATACTGTAGAAAGTGGCTTTTCTGATGTGCATTCGAAACAAGCACCCTGGGTTTTCAGATTCTGGAGCACAAACACCCACGTGGCGATCTGGGTGGTGTGGTGTTTCCTCTTTATCCGCCCTGTTCTTTAACATTTCTCTACTTTCGCGGTGCGCGGTTTCATACATCAGTGGAGAGGGGGGGGGGGGGGGGGGGCGCTGTCAGAGTTCATATAGCGCCTTTCATTTGCAAAGCCATCACACAATCTGATTGGGCCTCTTCCCTCAACAGCAGATGATGAAAACAGGCCGTGCGCTGTGTGTGGGACCCCAGCACCCGCCGCCCTTATGACATTTAGCTGCGGGACGTGGTGCGTGCGGGTCTTATGGGCCACGCGACCCATTCTCCCGCTTCAATCCCATCTTCCTGCCCTCATAATGCCCCGTAATACAAAGCTGCCCCGGCCGGGTCTTCCCACGCTGGGTCGCCTGCCTCAGGCCCCCGACGATCTGAGCAATCACAGACAGGGGCGGCTTGGCTGGGTGAACTCTGACACAGGAAGTCTTCCCCAGACAGCCCTGTGACACTTGCCGAGGCAGGGAACAGAGAGGAATGTAATACCCACCACCAAAAGGCAGAAAGATAGTACACACACACACACACACACACACACGCACACACACACACACACACACACACACACACACACACATACACACACACACACACACACACACACACATACAATATGTATATTTATTTACATAACTACATTTATAACCAAAGTGAGGCTCATTTATGGTTTTGGAAGTTTAGATTAGACTAAGTCTTATTCTGGAATCTGTCTTTTGCTCTCAGACTCTCTGCAGTTCTTGCTCTCTTATTCTCCAAAGGGTTCAGTGTTGTGTTAGTAAACTGGGCTGACATCCCCGTCTCCCTTGACCCGCCCTCACACACCTTCCTCTCTCTCAGTCTACCCTCCTTCTCATCTCTCTATTCCTCCCTCACTCTCCCCTCTCTCTCCTTCCCTCTATCTCTCTCCCTTTACCTCTATCTCTCTCTCCCTTTCTCTCTATCTATCTCTCTACCTCTACCTCTATCTCTCTCCCTTTACCTCTATCTCTCTCTCTCTCCCTTTCACTTCACTGACTGACACGAATTTTCAATCTCACTGTTTACCTTCCACTGCTGTGCCTAAAACAACACTGGCAAAGATAGAGACCCCGTAAGAGACTCTGTGTGTGTGTGTGTGTGTGTGTGTGTGTGTGTGTGTGTGTGTGTGTGTGTGTGTGTGTGTGTGTGTGTGTGAGAGAGAGAGAGAGAGAGAGAGAGAGGGAGAGGAGGGGGATTTGGTGAAAGAAAAAAGGCAGAGGTGTGGAATCCTGGGTGGGAAATGGGGACTAAAAAAAATGAAAGAGGTGCAAAAAGAGAATAGAAATGTGTGTGTGTGTGTGTGTGTGTCTATGAATGTGTTTGTGTGTGTATTTTCGTGTATATATGTGTGTGTGTATGTGTGTGTGTTTATAAAATGTATGCATGTGTGTGTGTGTGTGTGTGTGTGTGTGTGTGTGTGTGTGTGTGTGTGTGTGTGTGTGTGGATGTTGGTGCAATACAGTATCAAATGTAGAATATACAAAATAGAATAATTTTAGAATTTTATGTATATTTTCATATGTATGTATGTGTGTGTGTGTGTATTAAAACGTTTTTTTAAGTATTAAAAATGGTAAAGTACACAAAGTTTCCAGAGAACACACACATATACACACACACACACACACACACACAGGCATACGCGCACGCACGCACACACACACACACACACACACACACACACACACACACACACACACACACACACACACACACACACACACACACACACACACACACACACACAGAGGCATGGCTAGACAAAGAGCACAGTAGCTAACATTAGGCCTCTACATGCAAGCTAAATGACTAACTCAGAACATTAGGGATGAAATGGGATACAGAGAGAGAGAGCGAGGAGAGTGTGAGATTTATAGAAGTGTAGGGAGAGGACGTGGACACAAAGAGTGATGTGGACAGAAAAAGGGATTTTTCTGAAACGGCAGAGAAAGAGGGAGGCGCAGAGCAGGCCTAGAATAGACACACTCAGTGGCATGAAATATTGAATGAGGGAGCAAGAAAACAAGAGAAAGGAGAGGAAAATGGAGAGACTGATAGAGATAAATACAGTCGTTATTTGTGTGGGGTGTGTTGGCGAAGAAAGTGCAAGATGGAATGACAGGGAGAGTGGTGGAGCAATGGAGACACAATGGGGGAGTGAGGGAGTGAGAGTGGGGGGACTGAGGGAGAGAGGGAGTGAGTGGGGGAGTGAGGGAGTGAGAGTGGGGGACTGAGGGAGAGAGGGAGTGAGTGGGGGAGTGAGGGAGTGAGAGTGGGGGACTGAGGGAGAGAGGGAGTGAGTGGGGGAGTGAGGGAGTGAGTGAGAGTGGGGGACTGAGGGAGAGAGGGAGTGAGTGTGAGAGTGAGTGAATGAGTGAGAGTGGGGGTCATGAAGTGAGAGTGGGGGAGTGATGGAGTGAGCATGGAGGAGTGAGAGAGTGAGAGTGGGGAGTGAGGGGGTAAGACTGAGGAGTGAGAGTGAGGGAGTGAGAGTGGGGGATTATGAAGTGAGAGTGGGGAGTGATGGAGTGAGCATGGAGGAGTGAGAGAGTGAGAATAGGGAGTGAAGGAGTGAGAGTGGGGGGTGAGGGGGTAAGACTGAGGAGTGAAAGTGAGGGAGTGAGAGTGGGGGTTATGGAGTGAGAGTGGGGAGTGATGGAGTGAGCATGGAGGAGTGAGAGAGTGAGAATAGGGAGTGAGGGAGTGAGAGTATGAAGTGAGAGTGGGGAGTGAGAGTATGGAGTGAGGGAGGGAGAGTATGGAGTGATGGAGTGAGGGATGGAGCATGGGGAGTGAGGGAGTGAGAGTATAGAGTGAGGGAGTGAGAGTATGGAGTGAGGGAGTGAGAGTATAGAGTGAGGGAGTGAGAGTATGGAGTGAGGGAGTGAGAAAGTGAGAGTGGGGAGTGAGGGAGTGAAAGTGGGGGAGTGATGCAGTGGGAGTGGGGGATTGAGGTAATTAGAGTAGTGGAGTGATGGAGTGAGAGTGGAGTGAGGGAGTGATCAAAAGAGTGAGTATGATAGTGAGACGTGAGAATATTAAAGCAAGAGTGAGAGAAGAGGAGGAAATGAGATAGAGAGGAGAGGGGAGAGGAGAAAGAGGTAGCTATAGTAAAAAGCAGGTCTGCTCCAGGTGGGATGTAGTCACTGTGTTATTTTAAGAGCAGAGAAAAAGAGTGACACCAAATGAGACAGTGGGAGCAAGAGAGAGTGAGACACCAGAGGACGGGAAGCGATAGAAACATTTGTCTGGATATTGGTGAATATCCCTCTGAATGGTGAATATCCTTATGCACAATCTGTTTTATCTCTTTTCTCTCTCTCCCTCCCTCTTGTTATCTCTCTCTCCCTCACTGATCTCTTCTCTCTCTGCACTCTCATTCAGGATATTTGGCAGCTCTTCTGGAGCCCCGCCCACTGTCCAAGGCCCCGCCCACCGCTTCTGGGTGCAGGCCACCTGTGGCAACCAATCGCCTCCGTCCCTCTCCAAGCACATGAGCAGGAGTAAGGGCTCAGCCTCTCTGTAGGAGACCACCAGTAGGACTTTGGACACGTTGTCCTAGTTGATTGCATGTGTCCCTCAGAGACAGCGTCCAACGCTTTTGTGGACCAGACCAAACCGAGACGATGTCTGATCCTTGTCCATGCGTGCCTGCGATCCCTAGGCGTGGGGGACGATGAGAGGGGGACAGATATGTCGCAGGACAGGGCCAGAGGAGACGTCTTCCTGTGCGTCTTCCTGTCTCCCATTGTCTTTCTCTGTGCTCATCTCTACACACTTGTAGCAGAGGGAATCAGTGATTGATTGATGAGGCCTGGGTGCTAGTTGTCTTACTGAGCACTGACCTGGGTGGTACTACTGTGTATCAGAGCTGTGCTGTAGCCTCAGGAACCCTCCATTTCTGACCGTGTGCCTGCACGTGTGTGTGTGTGTGTGTGTGTGTGTGTGTGTGTGTGTGTGTGTGTGTGTGTGTGTGTGTGTGTAATGACCTTCTCCTTATTTTAACCATTATCCGGTTTTCATCTTTGTTGCTGGAAGACACAAGGCCCATCCTGCCAGGCATGTAGAGACCCAGCCCACACCAGCACAACTGTGATACTGGGAGTTATGTAACCAGAATAACAAACTCAAGCCTTTCACGGCCACAAATCAATCAAGTAAATAAGCACATGTCATTTTACAAAGTGACATCCACATTAATGTCGACATCTAACCGGTTACACCTACAACACTGTAACCATCTGTTTCTTTCAAACTCCTTCTAGGTATCCGCAGCCATGCGACTTTGCACTGGTGATCCTTTTCATAACTCTGAATTAATGTTCAGGTTTTGACGTTAGTTGGGTTCGTTGGAGCTGACGCGGGTGCATGTCAGCGTTGTTATAGTGACGGATACAGTTGGACTCCCGTGTCACCGTCACTGCTACGGCGACAAAGTTCCACGAGGCACGTTGTATCCGGCCACCGGTGACCATGTGGTCATATATTGACCAATGAGGAGGAGGAGGGTATGGGTGGAGTTTGTGTCTGACAAATAGCTCATGCCACCAGATTACCATGTGTAATCTATAATCGTCTCTAATTGTACATCTGTTCCAAATAAGATGGTCAATGAGCCTTTAATAAGGTGGGCAGTGCGTGTATATCACAGATATTAGATAAATGAAGCTTCTGCTGTCACACACGTTCAGGAGACAAATGGACCTTCATTCGTTCTTCAAGAATATTAGCTGTGTGGAAGGTGCATCCAGTAACCTGCCTCTCCCTGCTGGCCAGGTAATATTGGAAGCTTTTACCACCCCTTTGGTGAACTATTTCACAGCATTGTGGGGTAGCGGATTCTACTAGACCTCTTGGACTCCTGTCCAATCATTAAAGGACCGGAGGTTCCGTGTCGGTTTGTCCAATCACGCGTATTTAATTGAACCGATTCACCCTTTGGGAAATCAAACGAGCGTCTGTTTCTCTTAAAGGCTGCTAGGGGGAGAGGGAGCGTCAGGGGGCGTGTCACGTCAGCACCAACTCCGCCTTCACACTCCGCCTTCACACACAACCGTATTCACGTAATATGCAGCCTATTCACACACTTACTGTGTGTGTATTTGAGTGTGTATGTGTGTGTGTGTGTCTACTCGCATGTGAAAAAGAGAGAGAGAGAAGCAGGTTTTGATGTTTATATGCCCTTAAGAGACTAGATAGCCCGAGGCAAGAGCAAGGTTGTCACGCGAGCTCGTGTGCGTGTGCGTGCACGCCCGCGTGTGTGTCTCACATACGTGTGTGTCTCACATACGTGTTTGCGCACTCCTCACAATGCAGCCTGCTCACATGTCCCCCCCACCCACCTCCTCTGCTAGAATCAGGACTCCCCACGCACACATGACCCCCCCCCCCACGCTCCCCCTGCTAGAATCAAGGCTCCCCACGCACACGTGACCCCCCCCCCCCACGCTCCCCCTGCTAGAATCAAGGCTCCCCACGCACACGTGACCCCCCCCCCCACAGCGCTAGCACTGCATGGCAATCACACTCTGCTTCCTGTTTGCGCAGGCCAGTGGCCTGATATGAGGCCATCTGATTGGTCATTAGGTGTAATTACAGCCAGACAGGTTGATTGATTAGCTGATATGAGACGATGACTCT
>NC_135223.1:732500-755000 GCF_052324685.1 Brachyhypopomus gauderio | reverse complement strand
TGCTGTAGCTCTGCTGTAGCACTACTGTAGCCCTGCTGTAGCTCTGCTGTAGCCCTGCTGTAGACTTGCTATAGCTCTGCTGTAGCCCTGCTGTAGCACTACTGTAGCCCTGTTGTAGCCCTGCTGTAGCTCTGCTGTAGTGCTGCTGTAGCACTGCTGTAGCCCTGCTGTAGCTCTGCTGTAGCCCTGCTGTAGACTTGCTATAGCTCTGCTGTAGCCCTGCTGTAGCACTACTGTAGCCCTGTTGTAGCCCTGCTGTAGCTCTGCTGTAGCACTGCTGTAGCCCTGCTGTAGCTCTGCTGTAGCACTGCTGTAGCCTTGCTGTAGCCCTGCTGTAGCTCTGCTGTAGCCCTGCTGTAGCACTGCTGTAGCCCTGCTGTAGCCCTGTTGTTGCGCTGCTGTAGCCCTGCTGTAGCTCTGCTGTAGCCCTGCTGCAGCCCTGCTGTAGCACTGCTGTAGCCTTGCTGTAGCTCTGCTGTAGCCCTGCTGTAGCTCTGCTGTAGCCCTGCTGTAGCCTTGCTGTAGCTCTGCTGTAGCCTTGCTGTAGCCCTGCTGTAGCTCTGCTGTAGCCCTGCTGTAGCCTTGCTGTAGCTCTGCTGTAGCCCTGCTGTAGCACTACTGTAGTCCTGTTGTAGTCCTGCTGTAGCGCTGCTGTAGCCCTGCTGTAGCTCTGCTGTAGCACTGCTGTAGCCCTGCTGTAGCCTGGTGTAGCCCTCCTGTAGCTCTGCTGTAGCCCTGCTGTAGCGCTACTGTAGCCCTGTTGTAGCCCTGCTGTAGCGTTACTGTAGCTCTGCTGTAGCCCTGCTGTAGCGCTACTGTAGCTCTGCTGTGGTGCTTCTGTAGCCCTGCTGTAGCCCTGTTGTAGCCCTGCTGTAGCGCTACTGTAGCTCTGCTGTAGCCCTGCTGTAGCCGTGCTGTAGCCCTGCTGTAGCCCTGCTGTAGCCTTGCTGTAGCCCTGCTGTAGCGCTACTGTAGCTCTGCTGTAACTCTGCTGTAGCCCTGCTGTAGCCTTGCTGTAGCTGTGCTGTAGCTGTGCTGTAGCCCTGCTGTAGCTCTGCTGTAGCCTTACTGTAGCTCTGCTGTAGCGCTGCTGTAGCGCTGCTGTAGCTCTACTGTAGCCGTGCTGTAGCCCTGCTGTAGCCTTGCTGTAGCTCTGCTGTAGCCCTGCTGTAGTGCTACTGTAGCCATGCTGTAGCCCTGCTGTAGACTTGCTATAGCTCTGCTGTAGCACTACTGTAGCCCTGTTGTAGCCCTGCTGTAGCTCTGCTGTAGCCCTGCTGTAGCACTGCTGTAGCACTGCTGTAGCTCTGCTGTAGCACTGCTGTAGCTCTGCTGTAGCACTGCTGTAGCCTTGCTGTAGCCCTGCTGTAGCACTACTGTAGCACTGCTGTAGCCCTGCTGTAGCCCTGCTGTAGCGCTACTGTAGCCGTGCTGTAGCCCTGCTGTAGCCTTGCTGTAGCTCTGCTGTAGCCCTGCTGTAGTGCTACTGTAGCTCTGCTGTAGCTCTGCTGTAGCCCTGCTGTAGACTTGCTATAGCTCTGCTGTAGCCCTGCTGTAGCACTACTGTAGCCCTGTTGTAGCCCTGCTGTAGCTCTGCTGTAGCTCTGCTGTAGTGCTGCTGTAGCACTGCTGTAGCCCTGCTGTAGCTCTGCTGTAGCATCGCTGTAGCTCTGCTGTAGCACTGCTGTAGCCCTGCTGTAGCACTGCTGTAGCCTTGCTGTAGCCCTGCTGTAGCACTGCTGTAGCCCTGCTGTAGCACTGCTGTAGCCCTGCTGTAGCCCTGTTGTAGCCCTGCTGTAGCTCTGCTGTAGCCCTGTTGTAGCCCTGCTGTAGCCCTGCTGTAGCTCTGCAGTCCTCAGACCCCTTATGTCTTTGCAGAGCACAGCGTCCATTCATTACCCTCATCACATAATGATCGTATTTGTTCCACTGAAATATTAAGGACTCTAATGTCTTTCTTGAAGTTTTACTATTAGGAGCTGGCAAATGATGCTATTGCCAGGGTCATTTTGTGTATGTGTGCGTGCGTGTATGTGTGTGTGCTCGCGTGCGGTAGTGTGTGGCTGCGTGGGTGTGTGTATGAGAGAGAGAGTGATAAGTTATCCCTCATACAGTGGGTGCTCCATGGGTTCAGCAGTAGTGTGAAATGGCATTTGTGATGAGTACTGACTTACTGTAGTTGGGTTTGGGTAATTAATGGCTGATAGTTCACTCTGCTGTTCACTCTAGAACTCTGCTGTTCACTCTAGAACTCTGCTATGAGGTTGACAACTGTCCTCTGGGGGAAGAGAGGTGAGAAAACGCATTTATATATGTTTAATTCCACAGAGAAATTGCAGAATACTGTAGTTAAAGGTGCAGGAGTAGTAAAAAAATTGCTGTGTAGTACAGAAGGTTTCTGGAGAAATGAGATGTTTCAGACAGGGGTGCAAGCAAAGTACAGTGAGAGTAAAATAACCTGACAGACGTCTGCAACGGACACCTGCAGGAAGAGAGCGGTAGCCTGTACACACTTCCTCAGACTCTTCCTCAGAGTCTTCCTCACTCCATCAGACTCTTCTTCAGGCTCGTTTTCATCATGTAATTTAGCAAAGATGTCAGAGTGAGACAGGAAAGACAATCACACACACACGCGCGCGCGCGCACACATTTACACACAGACATTTACACAATCACACACACACACACACACACACACACACACACACACACATTTACACACAGACATTTACACATACACACACAGACAGTCACACTCACACACAGCAGAAGGAGAGACACATAAAGATCAGCAGAGACAGCCACTTAGGTAGTAACTAGTCATTTCTGCCTGGCCACAGTCTGTGTGTGTGTGTGCGTGTGTGTGTGTGTGTGTGTGTGTGTGTGTGTGTGTGTGTGCGTGCGTGCGTGCGTGCGTGCGTGCGTGCGCGTGTGTGTGTGTGTGTGTGTGCGTGCGTGCGTGCGTGCGTGCGTGTGCGTGCGTGTGTGTGTGTGTGTCCATGCTTTCCTTTGTGTCTAGATATAAAGGTTTTTTCTCTTCAGACACAGAAATCGTTGTAATATTTTTGTGTAATGAACAATGTGCTTGCGCGTCAGAGGGCGGATATGGAGAAAGATGTGCATGTAAATTCATGGGCTTTGCTCTTCTTTCATTCTCCTCTGTCTCAGTTTCTCATGTTGTCTTTCATCTCCTCTCCATCCTTCATCTCCATCCTTTCATCCATCCTCCCAAACCCTGTTCTTCCAGTCTGTTCCTCCTCCATCTGCATCTCACTTTCTCTTTCTGTTTCTCTTCTCTCTCTCTATCTTTTCTC
The DNA here is from genome assembly GCF_052324685.1 of Brachyhypopomus gauderio. NCBI lineage: Eukaryota > Metazoa > Chordata > Actinopteri > Gymnotiformes > Hypopomidae > Brachyhypopomus > Brachyhypopomus gauderio. The sequence continues at coordinate 751,686 of NC_135223.1, read as the reverse complement.
TCTCTCTATTTAGGCTGATTTATTGCCTCTTGTTGGAGAGGCTGGCATTTTAATAACTCAAGTTCTCCTCACCAGAGCAGGGGGGGGGGGGGGGGGTGGGTTTACAGAAAACATTTCTGTAAGCACAAAACAAACGTGGAAACGTGGAAATCTGTATCTACATGCTTTTGTCTCTCCTGTCCTGTCCCGTGCCTACATGTCTCCCTGTCTCCAAGTATAAGCGTGTGTGTGTGTGTGTGTGTGTGTGTGTGTGTGTGTGTGTGTTGCTTATGCACAATGTTTCTCATATAATCTTTTGTGAAGTCACTCTCCAGTCAGGTGATGTAAACACCCAAACCCCATTACCATGGAGGATGGGAGATGAGGGAACTGATGATGTAATGTGAGCAGTGGGCACGGGGAGACGAGGGAGACGAGGGAGACGAGGGAGAGATCTCCCACTAAAGCACGACTTACATACAGGCCAATTATTCACACTGGTCATTAGAGAGAGGTATCACTTTTCCTCATTTACTGAAAGGAGTGAGGGAGTGGGGGGGAGGGCAGGGACGGAGAGGGAGAGAAAGAGAAGAGTGGGGGGGAGAGGAGAGGAGGAGGAGAAGGAGAGGAGTGGAGGAGAGAGGAGAGGAGGGAGGCACAGGGCAGTCATTAGGAAGAGATCGTTTTCCTTCTGTCTGTAATGAGCAACTGAGAGCGACTAACCGAGGCAGAGATAGACAGTATGGAGAGAACTGACGAATAAACTAAAAAATGGAACAGACGGACGTCTGGGAGGGTAGACAGAACGATTGGTGGACAGGCTGATTGATGAACAGATGGATGGATGGATGGATGGATGGAGGTAAAAGATGGACAAATTGACAGATAGATGGATGGCACCAAACGATGGATGGATGATTGAAGGTTGAATAAGTTTGTTAATTCTCATTCGAGACAGGACTTCAGTTCTTCTCTATTATAACTAGACGGTGATATTCATATCGTATCGTCTTCTCTGGACGTTTTTACATATGCATGAGCAATTAGCAAACCGCAAGGAGACTTAATTATAAAACATAAATTGGGATTAACAAAACGCAGTACATTAAAGTTTTTAATTAAACCTATTTATTATGTGTTTGGTAACCATAGTGGGGGGTGTGGCAGGAATACACACAGCACTGAGAAATGGACTGAAACCAGAAGTAGAGGAGAAGAGGACAAACGTGGGTAGTTTCATGGGCATCTTCCTCTCTGCTGGTTCATCTCTTCTAAAGATCCCCTGAGGGGACAACAAACTCACTTTTGGTTCCCACCATCATAAGGTTCCCTGTCTCTCTCTCTGTCTGTGTCTCTCTCTGTCTCTCTATCTTTCTGTCTATCTCTCTGTCTCTACCTCTCTCTGTCTCTCTCTCTGAATCTCTCCATGTCTCTCTCCTTCTGTGTCTCTCTCTCTCACTCTCTGTAGGTCTCTCTGTCTCTCTCTAACTCTCATAGTCAAGTGCTGCTCACTCTTTGAGTGATGCCTTGTGAGCAAGGTTATAATCATCAACGAAAATGAAAACTGGTATTGAAAAAACATTTTTGTTAACTGAAATAAATGAATGGTAATTAAAAGAAAAAACGATAACTAACTGTAACTGTATTACATTTAGTTAGTTTAGAAAACTAAAACATTCTGAAATTATAGATAGAATACCCTTTGTTTTTGTGTTTGTCAATTTATTTATAAGTCTGATATAAGGACTGATATGAAATAGATTTTTTTTCACTAGAAGTTTTATATTAGCTGGCAGAACCATACGCCATCTCATGGCCCGTCACGTTGTTTCTTGTTTAGAGCTCCTGCTCGTGATGCTAGCCTACGACAACAAAAGTTGGGAGAAAACAGAGTCCTGTATGGGATTCTTTTTTAATATGACTATGAGAAAGACTCCATGTCTTGTAGTGGAAACAGGTGGTAAAATATATAGAGTAGTTCTCAAGAGGAAAAAACTCACAAATCTTAAAGCTCACACAATAGGGCTAACTGCCAGTACCTTGATAATCTAGCCTCTGAGTAGCAGCTAGGTAGCACCGGGAAGGAGAACCATAATGGACCATTTTTATCAGTGATCAAATAGCTGCTGGTTAGTTAATATGCAGGAAAACCACAAGCGGGTGGATGCACTAGTTAATGTGTTGAGACTGGATGTCAACACGACTGTGTGACTCAATTGCCTTCAAAAAGTGTGGCTTTTCACTAGAACCAAAATAGGTTACGCTCCTATGTTCGTGTCTGTCCTAGTCTGGCAATTTTCAGCAGCAGTATTACACATTTTGCACTTAAGGCTGCTAACTTGTGAACTGTTACAGTTTTGTAAACAGTTGGTTGTTCAACAGTAATTGAATGCATTTTTTGGTATCTTTTGATGAGTTTTTATTATGAAATATTTACTTTGAACATTTTGAATCCTGCACCTGACAAATAACCCAAAGTATGAAAAACTAAAACTAATACTAGAACTAATGAAAACTAAACTAAAACTAAGCTTTACAAAAAAATAAAACATGCTCTAAAAACAAATTAAACTTAACTAAATTTTAAAAAGTCACAATTTAATAAAAACTAAACTTTAAGGAAAAATGCTAAACTATTATAACCTTGCTTGCGAGTCCAGCCCACTGTTAATTGAAGGTGATGGTGTTGCCCTGGAGATGCCGCTCCCTCTTCGGTCCAATGAAGGCCGACAGCATTGGGTGAGAGGGGATCCGATTGGTCGATGTGCTGACGGTGGAGGGTGAGAGGGGATCCGATTGGTCATCACATTTCCAGATTGGCCAATGTGCTGACGGCTCCTCTCTGTACACGAGAGTGGGGGAAGATGACACGCGTGCTCCGCACACACACACAAATGTGCACACACACTTGGCACTGTGGGCACAGCGCTGCTCTCCATATTGTCCCGCCAGTGTCATATTTGAAGAGCTTTGGCAGCAATCGTCGTTGCTGTCGTGGCAACAGAGAGCGAGACGGGGCAGAACGAACGAAGAGAAGTTCTGAGACAACAATGAGCTCAGGAAACGACAACAAGCCAACGATGAGCACTGCAGGATGGACAGTGTGGCTCTGATGTATGCTCTTGAGAGAGGGAGACAGAGACAGAGAGAGGGAGAGAGAGACAGGGAGACAGAAAGAGAGAGTGAAGGAGAAACAGACAGAGAAGAACAGAGACAGCAAGGCAGAGAGCAGGAAGTGATGAAGCAGTGGGCTTAGTGTTAGGGTTAGTGTTAGTATTAGTGTTAGGTTTAGTGTTAGTATTAGTGTTAGGGTTAGTGATAGTGTTAGTATTACGGTTAGCTGGTCATCACTCATACACGGAGAGTTTATCGATCAAGAAAGAAAAGACGATTGTGGAGTCACAGAGAGAGAGAAGAGGACAGTGAGAAAAGGGAGGAAACCTGCAGAGGAGACATGGTGGGTGTAAAATGGCACGTAGAGACAGGAAGAGGGTTTGGGGGGGGACATTTTTATAAACAGGTCTCTATAGTAACAGATGCATGATTTGCTTGGTGGAAGCAAAAAAAGGAAAAGAGAAAGCAGAGAGAGAGGGGGGCAAAGAAAGAGAGGGGGAGAGGGAGAAAGAGAGAGGGAGAGAGAGAGAATGGATTTGGAAACATATCAAATCTAGTAACCCCCAATCCCTCCATTATAAAGCTCTGGCTAGTCAGGAAGTGAACACGGAGAGGATTCCCCTCAGTCAGATGGTCCTGAGTCTCAGTGACCTAAAACACCATCACGGACAATAATCAGCCTGTCCACTCACTCACTCAAAATCAGACCCAGTCAAATTATCACCAGCCAAAAACTAAATTTAATCACCTACACAACAACAACAACAACAAAACATCTATGCTATTTGACCATAAATCGAGACTACACATTGCCGAACTACCTGACAACAATCAAAGACAAGAAACTGAGGAAGATGTTGACAATGTACAGATTCAGTGAGTACAGTTTGGCCAATGAACCTGACAGACAGACAGAGATGGTTACTCAGAAAGGCCAGACTGTGTTCCCAGTGTGAGCTCTCAGTGGTGCAGACAGAGCTGCACTTTCTTACTGAATGTCCTAAATACACTATATTGCCAAAAGTATTTGCTCACCTTCCTTGACTCGCATATGAGCTTAAGTGACATCCCATTCCTAATCCATAGGGTTCAATATGATCTTGGTCCACCCTTTGCAACTAGAACAGCTTAAACTATTCTGGGAAGGCTGTCCACAAGGTTTAGGAGTGTGTTTAGGAGACCATTCTTCCAGAAGCGCATTTGTGAGGTCACATAATGATGGATGAGAAGGCCTGGCTCTAATTCATCCCAAAGGTGTTCTATTGGGTTGAGGTCAGGACTCTGTGCAGGCCAGTCAATTTCATCCACACCAGACTCTGCCATCCATGTCTTTATGGACCTTGCTTTGGTGCACAGTCATGTTGGAAGAGGAAGAGGCCAGCTCCAAACTGTTCCCACAAAATTGGGAACATGGAATTGTCCAAAATGTCTTGGTATGTTGAAGCATTCAGAGTTTCTTTCACTGGAACTAAGGGGCCAAGCTCAGCTCCTGAAAAACAACTCCACACCATAATCCCCCCTCCACCAAACTTTACATTTGGCACAATGCAGTCAGACATCCTCCTGGCAACCGCCAAACCCAGATTCATCCATCAGACTGCCAGATGGAGATGCGCGGGTCATCACTCCAGAGAACGTGCATCCACAGCTCTAGAGTCCAGTGGCAACGTACATAACACCACTGCATCCAACACTTTGGATTGCACTTGGTGATGTATGGCTTGGATGAAGCTGCTCAACCATGGAAAGCTTTCTGTGCACAGTTCTTGAGCTAATCTGAAGGCCACATGAAGTTTAGATGTCTGTAGTGATTGACTCTGTAGAACGTTGGCGACCTCTTCGCACTATGTGCTTCAGCATCCACTGACCCCGCTCCATCAGTTTACGTGTCCTACCACATCGTGGCAGAGTTGCTATCATTCCCAATCACTTCCATTTTCTTATAATACAGCTGACAGTTGACTGTGGAATATTTAGGAGCGAGGAAATTTCACAACTGGATTTGTTGCACAGGTGGCATCTCTCTGCTCATCCTATCACAGTTCCACGCTGGAATTCACTGAGCTCCTGAGAGAGACCCATTCTTTCACAAAATGTTTGTAAAAACAGTCTTCATGCCTAGGTGCTTAATTTTATACACCTGTGGCCATGGAAGCGATTGGAACATCTGAGTCTGATAATTTGGATGGGTGAGCAAATACTTTTGGTAATATAGTGTATGATCCCATTAGAAAGGAATTCTATATGAAGGTAATGAGTGGACCATCATAGGTCAAGGTAATGAGTATTTACAAATCATCTTGGATCTTATTTAAATAAATAACATTTCCAGCACTCTATTCCAACCTATAACACTGTCTATAATACTGTCTTTCTCTAATCTATGTTATGTTTATTCTTAGCTGTTTCCTGTTAACTGCTTTGGCAAATGTGAATTTTATTGCATTCATGCCAATAAAGTATTGTTGAACTTGAATGGAGAAAGAAAACGAGAGAATGAGAGAGAGAGAGAGAGAGAGAGAGAGAGAGGATGAGGAGACAGAGAAAAAGATCTAGAAAGGTAGAGACAGATAGAAGGAGAGAGGGAGAGAGAGAGTTAGTAAGCATTACAAGGCTAAATGTTGGGACTGCTATGGGTGACTCTAATTCTCCTTCAGTTCACCACCGGCCTCCTTGTGCTGCGTGGAACACGGCAGTGGAAACTCCACCTCTGGAACCAAAGACGGCATCACCACGATCACCTCAGCCCTGCCCCTACTGTACACACACGTGTGAGTGAACACAGCCTGGTGACACACTGCAGGAGTCCTCACAGGTCCTGACACATATATCTCAGACTACAGAACCAAGCCTGTGCTTCCTAAATGAAATGCATCTTCCTTGCGAAAGAACCGTTACTCTAGAAAGTGTGGTGGGACGATATTCAGGAGCCGGTCACCGCAGCTTCAAGGTTCTGTTGTGGAGTTTGTATAGCACAGTGTGCGAGGTCATCTCAGCTGACCTAAACATCAGCTTGTAGCTGAAACCTGTGAAACAGGGTGTAATTCTCCACAAATCCATACACGCACAACTCCGCTGCCTCATGAGGTATACGGCAACACAGAGAGCATACCTCTGCTCATTCTTTTAATTATTTCTGTCTGCACAAGTTTATGTGTGTGTGTGTGTGTGTGTGTGTGTGTGTGTGTGTGTGTGTGTGTGTGTGTGTGTGTGTGTGTGTGTGTGTGTGTGTGTGTGTGTGTGTGTGTGTGTGTGTGTGTACCAGAGGTGGGACCAAGTCAGTGTTTTGCAAGTCTTAAGTAAGTCCAAGTCTTTATCCTCAAGTCCCGAGTCAAGTCTCAAGCAAAGACAGTCAACTCAAGTCAAGTCTCGAGTCAAGACAGGCAACCGTCAAGTCAAGTCCCAAGTCTGAAACTTGGAATTTCAAGTCCTTTCGAGTCTTTTTTTTTACAGGCACCAACGCTTTACGAATGCTACACTGATGCGTTTCTTTACTCGTTTTGTTGGTGTCCGCCAGCCAAAAGATGACAGATCATTTACATTTTATCTTCTCCTAATTACATAAATGTACTTAAACAAGAATGTTTCGTTACATCATTTTACACGAAAATAGCAAGCTTCATCGTAAGCAAGATGCTGTCATTACGAATGGTTATTCTAAACATTTGGATAAAATGTTTAAATATAGACTAATAAAAGGTTAGGGTTATTTTTTCATTGTTTTCTGTTATTGTGGGCTCACGGTGTACTATTGTTACCTGGAGATTCAGTGGGGTCACATATTCTGATGGCTGTCGTCAGAATTGGTGACCCCAGTTAAAAAGGCTCACCTGTACATCCCATTCATGATTTCATGTTGGCTGCAATGGTGAGGGGATGGTAAATCTTGTTTACGTAATTAAGAGTCGATAAAATGTAAATATAAACATCTGTCATATTTTGGCTCGTGGACACCAACAAAACGAGTAAAGAAAGTGCATCAGAGTAGTTTACGTAGCATTCGTAAAGCGTTTGTGCATCTGAACAGAAACTGTGAAATAGCGCCCCCTGTGGTCACAAAACTCGACGGTCACAGAATCTGGTGTAACACCGGTCTGCGTCAGAAGGACGGAAATGAAATTAATGGGGCGCACTTTATAAATATTAATATGCGTTTTAAAATTTAGATTTGGGGTAAAATAAAATCAAGTCTTTGCAAGTAAACAGGTTCAAGTCCAATTCAAGTCCCAAGTTATTGGTGTAAAAGTCCAAGTCAAGTCTAAGTCTCTGAATATTTTTTCAAGTCAAGTCAAAAGTCTTAATATTAATGACTCGAGTCTGACTCGAGTCCAAGTCATGTGACTCGAGTCCCCACCTCTGGTGTGTACACGAGTGCTCATGTGCACTCCGGCTGGCAGAAAGGCAACTTAATTGCAGTACAGTATCTTGTGTACAAGCTAGTTGATTACAGTCCTGTGGCTTTGGAGAAAGAGTATGTGTGTGTGTGTGTGTGGGGGGGGGGTGTTTATTTGTACTGCCAGTCTGTGTCTACAGAGATAACAGGATTAACTGCCCCCCGATATTCACTGTACAACAGGGATGGAGAGAGAAAAATAACGGAGAAATAAGGGAAGAGAGAGGGCAGGAGTGACACTGATAGGGTTGAAGACTTTATGAGGGGGGCAGGTGTGGGGGGGGGGGGTGGCATGGGTGAGTTACAGTTGACAGTTTTGAGAGACCTGTCCAGACATCACTCACTCCAGCGTCATTCTCTCTCTCTCCTTAGCTCTGAGATCAATGAAAGCTTATTGAAAGGGATCAGAATTGAACGCAGGATCCGCAAAAGGACACCCGAGTGCCACACATGGCTCTGTGCTTCTGGGATCCTGCAGGAACGCAAGGTGACTGTTCCCCGTTTAGCCCTGATTGTTAATTACCTCAGCACAAGTGAGGCTGGTGCACAACTGCCCTGGTCCACCTGGACCTCCTGTACCCCGCTCTACATTTATATAAATCTCAGCTCGCGACGCCGGCAGACGTGACCTCCACAAGAGCTCCACGTGACCTCCACGTGACCTCCACAAGAGCTCCGAGCTTCACAAACTATATTTGACCTATTAAAAAAGACTTTGGAAACCGCTGAAACAAACGCATTCACCGTCATCGAGAATGAAAGAGGTTTAACCCCGGGTGTCAATCAGCGATGTCTGTAACATGTAGCGCTACTATGGCGTTTTGTCATTAATTTCATAACGAAGATGGCCAATTTAGTCCTCTGCGTGTGAGACCTTTGCAATAATTATGTTCTGCGTGCCGTGGGAGTGTGAGACGTCGCTCTGGAGGAGGTCTGCTGGGGCCTCGGAGGGAAGCTTTGCCATGTAATCATCAATATTAATGATTGGAAAGGGAAATTTAGCCTCGTTGCGCTGGTGAAAGGACTTGAAGGAAGAGTTATAAAAGTTACCCACTGGTGGCCTATGTCAGCGACGGGAGTTTTCGCCTGCTGGTAAGAGCGATGGTCTGGGCGCCACGGTGACGTTAGCCACGTGGCATTACTCACGGCACGCGCCCAGTAATTTAACACACAGATAATAACGAGGGACCACCAGCTGCTGGCGTGCACGGTGGTCACGGTGATTACTGCCTGAGCACGTGTTCCCACGGGGACTCCACGTCTACAACTAGGCAAATTAATTCTGTCTTTTGCTCACCTATTTGTTCATCTCTCTCTCCCTCTCTCTCTCTCCCCTCTGTCGCACACACACACACAAATATAAAATATATACATATGTACATATACTATATATACTGTAACACTGTAAACATGTAAGCTCTACTGTTCTCCTGTGAGTGAGAGAAATAACATATAATGTATATATATATATATATATATATATATATATATATATATTAGTGCTGTCAATTCCAGGTGCCGCGATTAAAAGTCCTCACCAGGATTTTGCTCAAGCTTGCTAGATTTTCTAATTAGCAATCCAGGTAAAATTAGTGGAATCAACACAATCCAGGAAGCCTGAACAAAATCCTGGTGAGGACTTTTAATTGCAGCACCTGGAATTGACAGCACTAATATATATACATTATATGTTATTTCTCTCACTCACAGTAGAACAGTAGAGCTTACATGTTTGTAGTGTTACATGACCAACAGTCAATGCAGAATTACACACACATGCACCAGTTTCAGCTCAACAAATTCGTCTTGAGAGGCCTGGTCAGAGTGCTCCTTGATTCTTGCGGTCAGCTGTTCAAGAAACATTGCAAAGGCAAAAAGAAAGACCCGCCGTCCTCTAATGTGTCCATAATGGATCCTCTCCTGTTCAGTCCTCGGGCTCAGTCAGAGCCATTGTACACTCGTTTAGAGTAAACATCTCTGCATCTCTGCCTAAAAGCCTTTGCTCTGTCTCCAACGTCATAACCAAATGTAACTATTACTGTCTTCATTCAGAGGGGTTATCTGTAAACACATTTGGATTAATAACTACCTTGATGTCATGCTAGTTTTTACACCTTTGACAGCACCATATGAAATCGGCACATATGAGACTTTAAAACTGCTAACATGGCAGTTTTTCTCGGTCAGGAGAACCCCAGCCCTAATTCATTATAAGATGGCCCTTTGCTTCTTCAAGCTCCTTATATGCATAACAACCAGTGCGGGCAAAATGGTCCAAAACGACCCAGCAACGAACATGTTAAAGCACTTTCTGTGCAGCCCCCCCCCCCCCCCTCCCCTGGAATGGCTACCTCTTTTTTGGATAGCTTTGTCCACCCCTGCCAGTTTCCAAACATGAATTCTGACCACGCTGTCATTTTGCCAGCAGCTAGAATGCACCCCGTCACTCCGGGAGCAGATTTATGGACAAGCCCATAATTTTGCTGCCACAGCTCGGTATAAATGTAGTCTTGTTCTGAGCCATTCTCATCATATTTACTGCCCCGTGCATTTCTCAGTATTTTTCTATGATCATATTTGTAGATATCATCAGGTATGTTCATAGCTACTTCTGCTGTTGTTCACCCAAACCTGAATTCCTCCTTGCTTGCACACCACGAACATCTCAAGAACATCTGCTAGATTAGTATTAAGAATGTAAATGTTCCCCACTTGAGATTTCAAATAACATCAACACGATTCCCGTTGAAACACAAGTATGTGTTTGGTATGAGAAATTGTTGCGAGCATCAACCCGTTGGTTATAACGAAACACTACTGCCACGGGGCACGTTATGCATTGTATGTGTCAATCACTGTTAATGGCTCCAACCTTGAAAGGTTCCCAGGGGTCCCGACTGGCCTGTCGAAAAGCAGGATCAGAACCACCTTCCTTCACTCCAAATGATTTGACTGAAAAAAAAAATATCTATAACGGTCTCAGGCTTTGTGCTGCGGTCTAATCAAAAGTGACTCAGTGACTCTCCCACGTGTGGCCCAATGAGAATTGTAATTGTGTATCATATAACCACAAGTTACCATGGCGACGTGCTGAGTGACACCTACAAGATGTCAGGGTTTCTCCACAGAACAGACAAAAGGCCTCTCGTGGATGGAGAGTGAGGGAGGTGGAAACTTAAACACGCGAGGAAGAGGAGGCAGGCTAGACCCTCCCAGGGTACCTTGCTCGGGAGCAACAGTGAAAACGCAAACAAGTGCAGGCTAGTTACTTCATAAGAGCGCCTGAACAGGAACGACTCGAGCCACTGATAAAACTATTAAAGATAATAAGAGCCAAGAGGTTGCCCTAAGGCTCTTCAATAAAGTTAATTAACCCGAGGGGGCCTGTTAAAGACACACGGGGAAATACGTATAATTTAAAGCAGTGAACACAGTTTCTGCAAGTGTTTGAACAGCACGCGAACGTGGCAGTCAGCTGGCTGGTGTGAGAAGCGTGTGCGCGTGCGAGTGCAGGACAATGGACGCGAGCGCGTTTAGCGCGTGCTTAGCGCGCTGGAGAGAAAGAGCACGAGGACACGGGACAGGGCAGAGGAGAGACCATGGGCCGTTGTGCGTGGTCTAAAGCCTGGATCAATCAAACAAATAGACAACGGGTTGAGTATGAGCCTATAACTGTGATTGCCTGCAATGTTTTTGGTGTTCTTGTTTTATCTAATTCGCATTAGACTATAATTATCGCGCGGGTTACTAGCTGAAAAACAAGGTGGGGTGGCGCGCGCGAAGAGAAGAAACGCTTCATTCATTGACCCTGAAAGGGTCTACGTGCTATATTTACGGCACTTTAAAGTTTACTAAAATATTTTGTTGCGGTAAAATAAAGGAGAGGTCCAATGTGATGAATATCACAATCAGAGATAGCAAACTAGAAAAAACACTGTCTATCACAAAAGTTAATCGACCGCCCCGGCAACATTCTGCATCTTGTGTGATCACTATCACTAAGTTGCGTGCGCGAGTCTCCTCGCTTCGAACTAGTGAGACGTTGGTCCCGCCCACAGAGCCCGCTGATTGGTGCTAAGTTTCTCGACTCCTTCTTCGCGTCGTACCTCCTTGCCGAGTTTCTGATCCCAGTGAAAATTAATCAACCAACTAAAGGAGCGTCAAATCACTGTCAACCATCAACGGCTGGGATTTTAAATGTCTTGTACTCTCATTATCTGTCTTTAGGAGGGAACTTTCGAAATGTTGCCAGTGTTTGACTTGGCAAACTCGAGTTGGAATTACTTTTAGGCGAAGAAAATTCATCTTTCAAGCTGTTCTCTCAAGATTGCGAGTGAATTATGTCAATACGCGGAAACGCCTAGATTTTCCTGGAGTACAGGCGTGCTGTTATATGTTCACCATTATTTTAACTCAATGAGGCAGGTTTTCAAACTACACGTCACACCTGTTTTGCACGCCAGATGCTGTTTCTATAGAAGCCCCGAAACTTCCGAGTGGATCCTTCTGAGGATAGTTTTACCATCAAAAGGTGCTGATGACTTTTGCCAACAGTGACTCTGAGTCGGTTCGTTTTCTAACTGCCACGTTAATCCTTCAGCGCCCATGACGGTTACTTCTGAGCTGAGTACAGCGATGGCTTTTCTGCAGTTTCCAGGAGCTCCTGTAATACTCCGATTATTGCTCCTTCTCATGTACGTACTTTCAGGCGCACTGGCCAAGAGGCACGTTGTGTACTGGAACTCCACTAACACAAGGTAAGGCCGCGGATCGCACGGGCTCTGCTGTGATTGTGCAACGTAAATGTCGTCCGAGGAAAAGTTTAAAAAGCGTTTGTCTCTGCAGTTTCCGCCGCTGTGGGTTCAAACCTATAAATCAGAGCAGCACGTAACGACTCTCTGCGCTCCCTGGGTCTGCCACCCCGGTTACTGTACTGTAATGTCCCAGTCAGCGTTATTACGCACACACTCCGCCGTGATTTGTTTCGTGACGGACTATAAGGCGCAACCTCTAAGTAGGTTATTGGAATTTAAAAGTGACGTGACTAATTGCGTACGTGGGCACGCGCATACCTACGCGTTCGCTCGCGTTTGAGGATCTGTCGTCTATCTGACTCTGCAGTCATGTACGGTCGTTTATTACGCTGATGGGTGGATCTACCTGGCCAGGTGATGCGTGAGCGCTGATTGGTTGTCTCGGTTGTAAAAGGTCTGAAGGCACGGCTCTACCGCCCATCACACAGAAGGCAAAAGCCCATAATAACTTTTCTGTCTTCTCTCTGCTCCACGATCCTGTCTTTACACACAGGTCTTACACACAGGTCTTTATTTGCTCCACAACAGCGAGGTGAAGCGCTGAGCAGATGTAGCAGTAGTCTCGACGGGTAACTGTGTGAAAGCGTTTTATAACACTCTAATCATTACAAAAGCGGAATTATAATTGCTGGGACGCCTTTTTTTAGTTATGCTATTAAAGTTACGCACCACAAAAGGAAGTACAAATAAAACAGTGCATTAATAACACATGAGAGAAACTAATATTTTCAGATGGCAAATTCTGATATTAATATTTAAATAGTTTATTATAAAATGTCAAATGCTGGAACCATAGATTTATTAGACTGCTTTTGTATTTATTTTGGTTGTATGTGTATGTCGTCATCATCATCACACACACACACACACACATACATACATACATACATACATACACACACACACACACACACACACATTATATATATATATATATGGTGGGTCGTTGTGCTCTTTATCGGCCCTGTTCTGGTGTTCGTGACGGTTGTAGGTCACTGAATGTCACGTTGGCTTCCTTTTGTTCTCGTTAGGTTACTTTTATGTTCGGTTTTGCTTTCCTCCTTTTTTCCTGGGCGTCCTACGCCCATGACATTGAGTTTAGAAGAAAATATTTTAAAAGGGACAGGAGAAAAGAAACTTTGATTTTTGAGGTTGCATTGTCTTATTTAAATGAATGTTCTTCCATTAATGCATTAAGCAATTTGCTTAATAAATGTGCATTTGAAAATGATGCACATTTTCATAGTTTATTCAGTGATCATGTTAGCATTGTACCTGTTAATGGTGAAAGCCACAAGAACTGTATATCTAATGTGCATCGTATCTTTGTAGTCTTGAACATTACTGCATCGTGCAGGCCTTGTTTGTATGTATGTATGTATTTTTGTTTTGAGCCTGCACAATGGGAAATTGCGAAACACAAAATGTCTGTCCTTAATCCTAATCCAGCTCAGTCACAAGGATCATAGTAAGTTCTAAAGCCTGCGGTGTGTTGGGGGCTGAGTGGGGTGTCTTTCTGCTGGTCTGCCCTATTTCTACGTGCACTTCCTGCACCACAGCATGGTCGTGCTTGGTCTTGTTATGGCATAAAACGTGGTTTGGTTAATCCAGATTCTACAGGGTGTGTGAACACAGTACGTGCTGGAACGCTGGTCCTGGTCTCAGTGCAGGAAGAACACCCCTCTTCACCTCATCAAACATTCAGACATTAAACATTTTCATCTTCACAGAAAGTCAGAAGGCCGTGAGGAACGAAGAAGCGATGTCCTGCAGTGGAATAATGATTTATATTTGCATAATGTGATGATTTTTCATTAGGCCAGTTATTTCATTAAAACTTGCAAACCGATAGGAACAAATAGCTGTCCACAGTAGTGGGAGTTGGTAAGAGGGATCAGACGCTGGGCACTTTGATGCCATTAAATTATGAAGAGGTATGCATAAAAAAAACACCTTACACTTTCACTAGTAGTTTTGGCATAACTGTAGGTACCAGTCTTACAAAAATAAACAAAAAAACCACACAGCTGACATGTGGAGGAACAGTTTCTCTAGGCTTTGAACTGAACAAACAACATCACAAACAGACAAACAAACAAACAGTCTTGCCCAGATGCAGATTGTGGGTGAGCTCGCTGCAGTAACCGGACCTGCCGGTGCTGGAAGAGGAGCCAGCTCGCTTCCCACATTGGGCTGATGGCGAGAGGAGCACAAAACACGGGAGCCGCTTCCCTTTTCTGGTGCCGTTCGAAACGCCGTAGGCCGTCTTTTCTCCTAGGGAATGGCACCCCTAGAAGAAGGCTAGCCCTCATCCGTCAGTACCCTTGGCAAGCGACGAGCTTGAAATCGGTGCAGGTCGGCACGAAGAAACCTGTGTGTGTGTGTGTGTGTGTGTGTGTGTGTGTGTGTGTGTGTGTGTGTGTGTGTGTGTGTGTGTGTGTGTGTGTGTGTGTGTGTGTGTGTGTGTGAGAGCGTGTTTTTCCTTTCTCCTTTTGGTGTCTCTCGGAGAGTACAGTGTTTCTAGAACATTCTTCCCTCTGCTGCCTTGCCGGCACGGCCGTGTTTGCTCTAACGCAGGTCCAACGCTTCCTCTTTTTGAACAGTTTGTCTCTCAGTCTACACGTCTTTCTCCGGAGGGCCGGGGAAGACGTGCGGGGACACGATACGAGGTGGCTATCGTGTTTGCTCCGGGCCGCCCCGGCAGACAGATAAATGTTGGGACGCGGACCTCCCTCCTTATCTTGCACCGGGTCCGTATCCGCACCACTGCCTGGCCTTGCTGCTCCGTCTGCCGTGGCGCTTGGGCGTCTGTCGGGAACAGAACGCTGCAGAACTCGCGTGCGGGCCAGATTCACCCTCCCAGTGAAAGCAAGAGAAGTCGTTAGTTTACAATGCTGGTGGCAGTCGGGAGTCACGTGCACTTAGTGCTGCATACTACCTAAACGTGTAATTGTACTCTCACTCACTGCGTGTATATACATCGCTTGTAATGTCTCTGACTCAGTGGCTAAACAAGTCTGGACACATTTCTAATACACCAGATGTTCCTGCTTCCTTTTCAACGTTTTACTTTTATACGCGACTTGATAACAATCCGGCCAGAATTTAAACCCACGTGTATACACGTGTTTACTTTAACACGTGTGAGCGGTCTGGAATTTTTGGTTATTAAATGTGATTGAAGTCAGAGTAATTTCTGTTGTGTTTATGCATAAATGAGTCGATTGTCTTCGCATGATTGTTAATGCATGCGTAAAGCGCGTCTTTGTTTCTCACGCACGCACGCACACACACACAAAGCCGCGCGTCTTCTCTCCGGTCTTGCTGTAACGGGCGGGACTGCGCGTCTCTGACGGTGCGGGGAGCGCGCGCACTCAGGCACATGCACATTCAAATTAGCGGCTGAACACCGAGTGTAATTCCGCTCAATCAGAGCAGCTGTGATTGCGCGCGTGAGAACGGCGCACCGGGCGCGAACTTCCGTCGGCTAATTCTCACCGAATCGAGCATTTCTCCCTACTCCTTTTGTAAATTGTTGGTTACGAGAACCTGTGAGCTGCAATCAACAAACCTACTTCTAAATAATCACTTTCTCGTGTTTTACCCTTACCGTCTTTTACCCGCACCACGGTCGGAGCGCAGCAGCCTCTAACTCTGACATTATTATCGTGCTGTTGACTTTAAGGTATGGGTGGCGCCTTGGGCCTCTGAAATATTACTTTTTGTTTCATGATTTTGTATTTTTAATGTCAAATTACCCGATTTGTTTTGCTTATTTATTTGAGACTCACTGTATTTATTTGTATTGCCGAATAACGTTTTTAATGTTTCTTAATAAAACGCACAGAAGTGTATGAGGTTTGCGCACGTTTTTGCTCATATTTGCTGACGTCAGTGGGGGGGGGGGGGGCTTGATTACTTATAATAAATATATCCTTAAAGGCTAATATATGTATGTTTACTTAAGTTATAACTGAGTTTTTAAAAGAATTGGGTGTTGGTAAGGGGGCTGTTTAGCTGTTTTTAGTGTTATAAAAGTGATATAACATAAAAATGTTGACATTTTGGCCTGTTCCCAAGATCCTAAAGAAGGTTAAGGTCAGGATTAGAATTAGGTGGGGGCACGATAGTATTTAGCTAAAGTAACACACAAGTCAGTGGACATGCTGCACGAAGATAGTAATGTGTGTGTGTGTGTGTGTGAGAGAGAGAGAGAGAGAGTGAGTGTGGTTGGGCGCACGTGTTCCTGTTCCTTTTTTTCTGAGTTTCTTCTCTCCTCCAAAACTTCATCTATCACTCTTCAGTCTAAAGGACACCTGGTCCACTGGGTACAGGGAAAGTTCAGAATCCAGCCGAGCAGTTTTTCAGGCCGCCATCCCCCCCCCATCCTCATCCCCCCGCCCCCCCATAGACGTGCTGGCCTACTACAAACTGCCCTCGTGCACACTGTGCAGATGCTAAATTTCCACTTCCAAGACATGGTGGCCTTTATTACTGTTGATGGTAAAACGATGATGAAATCAGCACAGACTCACACGGCGTCTCACCTTGTGGCATTTTTCGGGCGGCCAGAGAAAAGGTCTAAACACGTAAAACTGTTTAAGATTAGAATAGTTTTGAATATATGCAGTAGATCGTCTGGAGCGATTCGGGTGTGGGCAGGCGTCCGCGTGTCCAGCGCCACACCGTGAACAAAGGGGTCGCACGTCTCCCACGCCGAGGCGTATCTGCCCGACATCGATAGCTGCTCCAGCTTGCAGATGTTATCAGCGCCGTTGCATCATTATCTCTCACCTCCATATTGACTGGTAGAGCTCCTCCCAGCAGGGTCATGTCAATATCCCACAGGTTTTTGTGTGTGTGTGTGTGTGGTCTGTTGACCTCGTGTGTGTGTGTGTGTGTCCACGGGCATTGCTGCATCAGTGGACCAGTGTCATCTTTCTCCATGGTAAATACTGGCCTGAATGTGTCTGTTGGGAAGTAAAATGAAACTTAAAAAAAAATCTAATTTTGCATGCTGTGTATGGATGCCAAACGCACTCAAGCCTAGCAAATAAGAGTGATAGTTGTGAGTTGATTTTTTTGGGTGTCAGGTTTCCAGCTGTCATGACTTCAGCTCTTTGGTCTGTACCTGCAGTTTCTTCGTATGACTCGGTGAACACGGCTCAGAGCGCCTGGCTGTGCTCATGCTGATCTTCACTCGGCCTTTACTGCCTGCGTCTTCACTCGGCCTTTACTGTCTGCGTCCAGCTCGTGCTGATCTTCACTCGGCCTTTACTGCCTGTGTCCAGCTCTGGCGTAAGAGCACGCTCGCGTTTCCCCTTGAGCTCTCCAAACGCTCCCCGTTTGATTCCATGTGAGAACAGGAACACGTTCAAGCGTGCAGGTGCGTAAACGCCAGCGGCGGGTCGGGTCTGCGGGAGAAGAGAAACCTCCTCCACCTTTTCCATGTTCCTCGACACAGTGCTCCAGGAGAACTCCTCTGCTCCGTCACACTCTTGGCCGTGTTAAGCGGGCGTGGACGGGGCTGTTGCCATCGGAGACAGCTCCCTGGGGCATCCGGGGTCTTGCTGAGTGGGTCTCTCACGTGACGCTTCTAGGGAAATGTTTTGCTCTGTTCTAAACCTGAACCCTTATCGGGATCTGCTTAAGACCATCTCACACTCCGAGCCTGTTATGCACATGCAAGTACACACACTCACACACTCACACAGGAGCATCTGCCTGAAAGATGTGGCCATATTACTGTTTATTATATTAGCGTGGCCGAGTTATCAGGAGACGTGTAACATTTCTAGTGTGACCCATCGTCTAGATCAGTTACCCAAGCAATGTCCAGCCTTAAACAATCTACCTTCTCAAAGAAGCTACTACCAATTCTACTACTCCTACATTACTACACATTACTCTCCTGTCTAACAATTCAAAACTTGGAGAATAATGTGTGTGAGTTCATGCGTACAAGCTAATCAGCATAACCAAACCCCGTCCTGAATGGGTAAAAAAAAAACTGAGTGTTTCAAATGAAGGGGCTTTCTCACACGCTTCAGGTGTGTTTTGTTCAAGGCTGTTACAATTGCTGCCATAATTGACCGAATCTCATAAGTCGCTCGGATTGGGGGGACAGGTGATGTGCAGACAGTGCAGGACAGAGGACATCAGGACAGAGGACAGCATATTATCTGTCTAATATATATTACCTCATATATTGTTCTGATTTCCTTTGGCCTATGTGGTTAAACACGTTTGCTTCAAAAACAATTCTAAAGCAAAGCACAGGGAATTTGACTGATGATTTGATTCAAGTAGCACCTTTTATTATGGTATAGTTTTTAGAAGTAAACGCGAAATATGCGCTGAAGCATTACAAAAGCAAAATTAAAATTTTGGCTCTTTCAACAAAGAGGCCTTTTCATATTTCGTTAGAGTGTTTGGTTGACATGGTCTGGTATTCCTTGATTAAAAGTGAAAACTTAAAGGTGAGCTCGTTCAGAGGGAAACGTCGGACTGGTCTTTTTGAACCTACCAAGCTTTTAAACTAAGAATCATACTCTGTCAGCCCCTCATTAGAGAGAAGTTAATCATACACCAAGACGCAGAAGCTGGTGCCATATCACCCAATCAGCTTGTTACACATTGCACAAGATCTACTTTATCTGCTCGGTCTGATTGCCTGTAGTAAATAATGTGTAGAATAAAACCCCTGCGGAAATGGAAGAGTGGAGGCCATTTTCAGATCAACTCCTTTTCCTCCTAAAACAACATCACGCGTGTAAAAGGGTCCCTGCTGTCTCCCAAATACTGACGGACATGTGGAGCTAAAGGGTAGTTTGTTAGCCAAAAGGGTTTTAGCAGGTGGTGGGGTTTCTGCAGCGGGGAGACGGAC